>NC_057805.1:238453800-238753800 GCF_018294505.1 Triticum aestivum
GGACGGGCTGCGGTGTGGTGGTCCGGCGAGGTGGCCCCGGGCGGCGGCGACGGCAGCGCCACGGGGTCGAATGACGGCTACGGGCTCAGGTGCCCCGATCCAGATGGGATCGGGAGAGAGGGGGAGTGGGGGTTGTGGGGTGGATGAGGGGATAGGGCTAGGGTTCGGGGTGGATCGGGAGGGGGTTAAGGGGAGGCGGCTGGGACGGCCAGCTGGGTTGGGCCAGTTGGCCGAGGCCCCGGTGGGCAGGGGGGCTTGCGGCCGCTTCTTTTTTTGTTTTTGTTTGATTTCTCTTTTTCTTTTATTTACATTTGCCGTTTGATTTAATTTTGAAAATTGAAACCGAAAGTGATTGAATCAACGCAAGGTTAACAACAGTAAATGCGGTGATAGGGCATCATTAGCATGGGATTACTGTAGCATAACTAGCCGGGCATTACATAATGGGATTAATGAGTCAATGTGGCTCACAGATTACTACAACAACAGTTGCAGGTACAGGTAATGCGATGATCTGACGAGAGCGTGATGCTTACTTGTTTTGGAGTTCTTCTTCTGCTTCTTCTTCGATCAAGGGATAGGTTCCGGGTCGGGGAGCCTGGGCTTAGTAGTGTGGTTTCATCCGTAGTCGGATCCTCTCTTCTGTATGATGATTGCTATGTATTGATGAACCGTATATTCATGTTGTAGCTTGTGGCGAGTGTAAGCCTTTATCTTGTATTCTCATCTATTCAGTACATGGTATGTTGTAATGATTTAATCATTTCCATTTTGCTATGCGCTCGAAATGCGATTGTGCCCCGATCATGAATTTGTCACGTGATTGGGATAGAATCGCATCTTGGGCTTTACAAGGCGATGGACGAGGTGGGCCGTGCATTCGAGTTCGAGCGCGGGCGGAGCCTCGTTCGTCATGAGCTTTTCCAAGAGGCGATGGGCGTGATGAGCCGGCTTGGTGAAGAGCTCGCAGGTGTCGACTCGCGCCTTGAGGCTGAAGGTCTTTGGTTGGCGGAGGAACGGCGCAAGATGAGGGTGGCTATCAACCTTGGCCGCTACCAGCGTGATCTTGACAATGCGAAGGCTGAGGCATCCCTCAAGGTTTCCCGCGAGGCTTGCTCCCGAGCCATGGAGGAGGCTCGTGAGGCAGACCGCCTTCGCGAGGCCGCAGAGAAGCGCGCGTGGGAGCTCCATGCCTGGAGCGCATCCCTAGAGCAGCAGGTGGAGGCGTGCAGAGCCGCCCTTGCGTCGCTGAGGGGGACGCCCGCCGAGGAGGAAGAGGACCGGAAGCGCGAGGAGGCGTTGGCGCTGGAGGCCATGGAACGCAGCCTCGAGCTTGAGCAATTGGAGACAAGGGAGCGTCAAGTTACCCAAGCAGAAGATGCCTTCGGGGTTCGCGAGGCCAGGGTCCAGGAGGAGGTGGACCGCCAGGTGGCCGAGGTTCGCGCAGACCTGGAGGGAAGGTATGACTTGAAGTTGAAGCTCGCAGGTACGGAGGGTGCGGGAAGGGCTGCTGCCCTCAGGCCCAGGTTGGACGAGGCTGAGAGACGTGCGGAGGCCATGGCTGCCGCCCTGGTCACGGCATGGGCGGACTTGGCCTCCGCCTGCGCCGAGCTGCTTTCTCTTCGGGAGCGAGTCGATGACGCCGAGGCCGTCGCACGGCAAAACAGGGAGGAAGTGCTCCAACGTCGGACGCTGGAGCGCGAGCATGCCCCTATGCTTCAGGATCTCCGGAACAGGGCCAATACTGCCCTGGGCTACATCTGCGACGAGAATGCACCTGCCCCCACTCGAATGACTATGCCAGCCACCTGACCCTCTTCACCGACGTGGTGACGCGCTTGGAAACCCGGTCTGACAGGGCGCGCGGCTCATGGAGGAGAGAAGTCGGGGCCTGCTCGGGCGCGCGTTCTCCCGTGTCTTCAGCCACCTCAGGAACACCTTCCCCGACTTCGACTTCGACGCCGCCATTGCCCCCGTACCGCAGGCCGTCCGGGGCGATCTGGTGCGGTGGGTGGAGGACAACATGGATGCGCTGGTCAGAGCCTTTGCCTCTGACGACGACGCGGTGGTGGTCGCCGCAGACGAAGGCGACGTGGTTGACGACAGCGACGGAGGCGTCGCCGAAGGCGGCGACGGTGCGGGCGAAGATGACGACGACGCGAGTGGCGCGTCCGAGGGCGATGTAGCGAGTGACATATCTGGTTGATCCCATGTTCTCCTGTCATTTTATCCTGTACGCAAAAACTCGGGCGTGGCCCTTAGAAAACTTGTAAGAGCATTTTGAGAGGGGGAGCCCCTCATGTAAGCAAGCTGCAGCCTTTACTTTCCTATGCGGTATTGAATTTGTGCCCTCGTGGACTCATGAGTCCAGGGGCGAGTTTCCCGTTGTGGTTTACCTTAGTCAGCGCCAGCCTCGAGCTGGGTCACGAGGCTACGAGTTTCTGAGAATCCTCCGGAGCTTGTCGACCTGTCAGAAGGGGCCCCGTAAGAGGCAAGCACCGGTTGCAGCGTTAGCGCGCGCTCGGCGCGTGTGTGCTTCGCTCAGTCCCGCTCATGAGGAGCTCGTGAGGGGAAGGCGTCGGACCTGAGTCCCAGACAAAACGAAATCCAGAAAGCAAGAAACTGCTCGAATGAGAAGAGGCACCCCCCGCGCGCATCGACAAAAACTCGGCTTCAACTTAAATCCAGATCCAGAAAGCAAAGCTACAGAAAGAGAGATCCAAAGCAAATGGCCGCGTCCGGCACCTAGTCTAGTCTTCTGGTCTTCAAGTCTTCTCACCAGCGTAGAGCTAAGTGCTGCCACTACGCATGGGAGGGAGCCCCAGGGCCTGAGGCCGGCACCCCTGAGACTCCGGGGCGTGTATAGCGCCAACTCATTATTACGTGAGTGTGTCATGGGCGGCGAGCTTCACAGGCACTGGGCCTTCTTCACAGGTACCGACCTTGCTTCATATCGCCAGACGAGGGCCCCGCCTTGCGCCACCCTCGACCACCTTTGAGTCGACCGGCTACCAGGACGACACAAAGGGGGAAAAGGGGACGCCAGCGGTGCCCTCGGTGACCACGGGTCCTCTTCCGGGGGAAGGCTCATAGGCACCTCCCCGGTAGAGGGCCTACCTCCGGGTGTCCCCTATCTTTGCGCGACGTGGGGAGGGGCCTGGCTCCCGACCCCTTTCCTGCAGCCCCCAACGCGATCCCCTGCTGGCAGGGAGGCCGACGAGCTGGGGCCGCCAGCCGCTGTGGTGATCTGTTCCTCCTGCGACTCATGGTTAGCGTAAGCTTGCTCCTGCGGGATTAGGGGTACCCTGTAATTGTCGTTGCACACGCGGTCGTGGTGGTTCCCTGGCGGCTCCTGGAAGGCCTCAACTCCCAGCGCCTCTTCTTCCCAACCTTCTCCGATGAACGAGCCAGGGTCGTCCTCCCGTGCGTAATCCTGGTCCATCATGCGGGGCATGTAGGCTTCCGGGTCCGTCACCCCGAACAGCTCGCCGTAGTGCCCCACACTCCATGTCACCTGGCCCAGCGTGGCGTCCTAAGGATGATAGCGCGGCTTCCCACTTGGGCCATGGGAGGCGACGCTTGTGCTCATGCTTGTCACGGGCGGCATGGGGGCAGCAGAGCCCCCGGCGTGTCACGACCGGTTTTCCAATAAAAATATTTATTGAGAAAACGATCCCTTTTACGGACCAGTAGAGAAGAATCCTTCTCACTGGTAGACAAATTCTTGATCACAGAAGAAAAAACCAGGAGTACTAAATATAATACAAGGTTGAGCGGAGACTGCTCAACAATTTATTACAAGCACGCCAATAATACTTAAGGGCGGATAGGGTGGCATAACTACTAACTCACAATAAAAGCGGTGGTGGAAATATCACAGTGACGTGGGTGACATGACTCCTGGATCTAACAGCTCTTCGAGCGTCGGAGTGAGGCTCGAGGATACTTATTGTGGGTGGCGGAAGCGTATGTGATACAAGTGACCAATATCCAGGATCGCACGGGACTGACTGGGATTCCTCTAGGCGTCGGACTCACTATCAAACTCTTCATCCATGAGATCACCCTCATCAACATCTGGCCAAATCAACAAGCCAGGTGAGTACTATGAAAGTACTCGCAAGATAGTTCGGACATAAGATATAACAAATGTAAACATGATGCATATGAACAGATTAATAGAGCGCACTCAAACAACGAGAAGACAAGGCATGGGAAATAAAAGGGAAGTCGGGCGGTAGTCCTCCCGAAATCCCAAAGTAATACTGACGGCCAATCGAGTGTCTGAATGGATCCTCGAAAGGATACAAATGAAATAACAATGCCGCAGTCGGGCGTCAAGGCAACACCACATAAAGGGCTTATAATGAAAAAAAATAAGTAATAGTGCGTGCCACAGTCGGACGTCCAAAGCGACATCACATAAAGGGCTTGTATTGAAAGTAAATGATAGGAGTGCCACAGTCGGACGTCTGAGCGACATCACATAAAGGGCTTATATTAAAAGTAAATGACAAGAGTGCCACTGTCGGACGTCTGAGCGACATCACATAAAGGGGTTATATTGAAAGTAAATGACAAGAGTGCCACAGTCGGACGTCTGAGCGACATCACATAAAGGGCTTATATTGAAAGTAAATGACAAGAGTGCCACAGTCGGACGTCTGAGCGACATCACATAAAGGGCTTATATTTCACAACTTAATATTTCAGTAGCTCATGAACTTAATTCATTGCAAGGGAAATTTTCAGGTACGAGATAAAATAAAGGTTAGTCCATCCACAGGAATAACAATTTAAACGGGTATACCACTCAAGCTTGTTCACCAGGGATTTACCACGAGGACTGACATAGATATGGATATACTGGCCATGGTCCTTGACCATGGACACGATGATTCGGAAGGATTTGACTCTGCAGAGTTTGTACTTTAACCACAGCCAACGGATTTTAGTAGTCACAAGGACTAGTTCCGTTTACGGTGTTTTGGAAGAAACACATATAACCAGTACACACCCATTCAACATTCCGATGCCAGGAATCACCCTCGGCAACGTTCAAGAAAAACCTTGAGACGGGGAGGCTACAACCTCGCGTAGCATGGGATCAAATTTATATACGCGCGCTCTAAGGGGTGCCCCCCTCTCGGTCCCAACCGGAAACACCCATGCCCCCTGACCGGATGACTGGCTTTAATCCAGGGCCATGGAACCCTCATCCCGGCCCCTCGATTTTGTGTGTACACGAAAAGAGGTTAACAACTTACTAAACCGTATTCTTTGTAGAAAACATGTGGCAGCACGAAAGGGGAAGACCGATAACGTGACTCAGTCCACGTTAACGTCGGAGTTTATCGGATGACGTAAGACTGGCATGCTACAACAATACCATCTTACTACGTTTCATGTCACCACATGATCAGGTCATCTCTCATCAAAGATCATGGTAACTTCGAAACACACGGTCAGTTGCCTCGCATGCAACATAATACTCACCGATGCTCATATGCCATCCACAAACCTTTCTAGCAAACATGCAAAACACCTATCATATCAAAGGTTCAAACATGCTTGCCTGGTTTGGAGAAGTCGGAGTCTAGCTCGGCGAAGTTCGCGGCTCCGTCACCTCCTCTGGAACCTACGGTATAACGAAACCGTATACTAACGTGAACATCGTAGCGTGCATAAAAATTGTTCCAAATTTTTTCCAAATAAATACTATAAAAAACTAGACAAAAATACAAGCCTGACAGAAAAAGAATCAATCAAAAAGCTTCTTTTATGAAAAAGTTATAAGGGTTTTAGTCCAAGGACCAATCTGTGATGAAACAGAAAAGATCCACGGACTTGTTTGAAAAACCAGAAAAAGGTTCGGAAAGAAATGCGCCAGCCCAAAGGGAAAGCGCATTTGCCCGAAGGCGCTTTCAGAAAACGGTTTGAAGGGGGAAAAGAGAGAGACTGACGGGGGGGGGGTCCCACCCGTCAGGTTTAAATCTCGCAACGGAGTTCGCCGGCGCCCGAAGGCTGCGGTGGTCGCCGGCGTTGAACCACGGCGAGGCAGGGAGATCGGAGGGTACCAAGAGGTTCAGGGTGTTCTTCCGCGTCGGTGGGTGGTGGACTTGGTCGTCGGAGAGCACCACGTCGACGGCGACACTTTCTCCGGCGGACGGTGGTTCGGGCGATGGTGGAGTACTCCGGTGGGCGCTGCAAACTCCAAATTGAAGCGTGGGTCAGAACAGTGGATGTACTAGGAAGCTACTGGCAAGAGCTGAGAGGTAGAGGTGCACGCACGGGGGTGAATCGAGCTGGACCCCGTGGCGGGTCAAGGCGGCCGGAGTTGGGGAAGAAGGCTCCCTCGGGGCTCTTCCAGTGGCTTGGCGTGGTATTGGTGGAGTGCAGAGGTGGTGTGGGTTCGAGTTCGAGCTCGGGGCCTCCTTTTATAGGCGATCCGAGTGGGTGGCCGTGAACGGGGTAGCTCCGGCGAGCGATTACGGCGAGGCAGGGGTTGGGAAGGGGGTTTAGGCGGCTAGGCACCATCAGGGAGGATCACTGGTGCAGTTCCCCCGCTAAACCTTGGTCGGGCTTGGCGTAATGCCCCGATCCTCGACGGGGCGGCCGTACGGGCACGGCGGCGGCAGAGAGCGTGCTCCGCGCCTAGCAGTTCACGACGACGGATGGTAGCGTGCACGGGTGAGTGGATGGCCACGCGGCGGCCTCCGGTGGCTTGGGCGGCGCTGGACGGTGCCGTCCACGCTGCGCCTCTCTCTGGTAGCCGCAAAGCCGCTGCTGCCGTCGCTCAAGGGTGGCGCACCTCCTCCTGCTCGTCGCCGACGCCCGCAACCTTCTAGGCGATCGTGTGGCGCAGGGATAAGAAGGAGGGGACAGGGAGCAAGGCGCCACCGTGGTACTGGCGAGATCGACAACGGGCTCTGAAGAAAACGACAGTGTCCACTGAAACTGTTTACTGAACTTCTGAACATTGACAACAACAGTGCCCATCAGGTGTTCGACGAAATGATTTGGCATGAAGAAATTTTTTTCTGGAGCTGGGACTTGGTGAGGTGACCTCTCAATGCATCCAGAGGCTGCCTAAATTTTCTCAGATTTTTAGGAGGAGAAAACAATTGAATTTCATCAAATTTGGCAAATCTAGACCAAACTTGCAGCAAGCACAATTTGAAATATTTGAACTGGAGACCAGTGGATCTTCATGGATCTTGGTTGAGGGCTCTAAGGACTAGCTAGGGAAATTGGTTTGGAGGCAAACTCAAAGTAGAAAGGGTAGCTCCTTTGTAAATCTCCAAGAGCCAAAGTAGAGGGCAGAAATTATTTTTGATGAGAAAAAAAAGAAAGTAGAATCATGGGGAGGTTCAACTTGCTGGATTTGAAGTATATCATGATCCAAAGATGGGGAAAGGCTTTTGGGAGGGGATTTCCACTTGGGCCATGGCAAGAGGGATTTTTGAAAGGGGAAAAGATCACTCCAAATGTCATAGGGTTATTTAAAAGATTTTTCAAAAGAAATTTCCCAAATGAAAAGCATTTGGTTTTGAGTCCACATAAGATGGAAAAACCTCCAAGACCAAAAATCAAGTCTTGGGTGAATCCAAACAAAACACTTGCCATAAAAGAAAATTTTTGAGAGGGAGAGTTCTTTTAGAAGAAAAATTTAAATACCCTCCTCAAATCAAATAAAAGATTTTGATAAAACCAAATAAAAATTTTGGGTGTCACACGGCGCCGCCGGCTGTGCTGGTGTTGACGAAGCCCCCTGGCACACCTGATGGCGCGTGGTTGCGGCGGGGCCCGCCATGAGACCCTGTAGTGGCCTGAGGAGGAAGCTAATGACAGAAGGGCGGTGCTCCTGACGCTGCTGCATCCAGCAGCTCGGCAACGCGTTCCAGCAGTGCGTCCTTACCGCTCTCCATCAGCCGGCACCGCAGCAGCTCTCGCGCCACCGTGAGCGTTGCTCGCATGTTTGCCTGCTCCCGCCGTGAATGCGGCGCCGTCGCTCCGGCGTGGCTTGCCGCCCTTTCAGTGGCTCGCACTTGCCGTGGGGTGAGGGTGGACGACGCTTGGTCGCGCCGCCCGCGCCCCACAGTGTTGGACAGCGCTTGCGCCGCTTGGAGCGCGGGGTCGAGGGCTTCGTGGGCAGGGGCGCCGCCCGGGCCGGCCAGGCTGCCCAGCGGTCGGAGTCAGCCCTTAGGTCGCCGGACATCGTGGCCGCGGAGCGTCGGCAGGTCGATTGGCGGAGAAGAAGCTCCGGCGCACCCCTACCTAGCGCGCCAAATGTCGGATGTGGGGTTCCGGCAAAACCCTTAAGGTTCGAACTCTGGGGTGCACGCGAATTCTTTCCCTCCTACCGATCCACGCCCTAGCTCACTAAGATCTCGCAGACGAACTCGACGAACTCGCAACACAGAAAGACATGAGATTTATACTGGTTTGGGCCACCGTTGTGGTGTAATACCCTACTCCAGTGTGGTGGTGGTGGATTGCCTCTTGGGCTGATGATGAACAGTACAAGGGGAAGAACAGCCTCCTGAGGTTGAGGTGTTCTTGTGGCTAGGGTAGGCTCTCGATCAGATCAGACCAAGCTGAGATGCCCCTACTGTGGTGGCTAGTTCTACTTATATAGGCCCTGGTTCTCTCCCCAAATATTGAGCGGGAAGGGAGCCAACAACGGCGGGCAAATTTGAAGGGGGACAGCTAGTACAAGCTATCCTGACAAAAGTGGTCTTCGCCTGCGAAAGGCTCTGGTGATGACGCTGTCTTGGGATCCATGATGACCTCCGTCCTGCCGTCCTTCTGTTCTTGGTCTCGTTGCACCGATATGGCAACCTTTGCCTGATGCCTCAGTACACCTCGCCTGTGCTTGCCCCCTTAGCACCAAAGAGGAAACAAGGACGCTGCGCGCGCTGGCGGCCGCCTGGTGCCGATCGTCATGGCTCACGTCATGACAACCTCGTGAGGTTTGCCCCGCCTTGATATCTCCGCTCCTCGTGAGCCTGCCTGGCTAGGCCACTCCTGAGGAGGTCCTGCGTCGTCCGCCTCGCGAGGCTTGGCCCCTCGTGAGGGTCTCGGATGCCTTGTTGATGAAGGTGGGCCGTACGGCCCGCTGACTTAGCCATGCCATGGGCCGCAGGCAGGCAAGGCTGGGGACCCCAGTTCCCAGAACGCCGACAAACTTGCTTGCTCACGAAGACCTAGGGCATTTGAGGAAGCACATTGTTGGAATATACAAGAAAAGTTCTATAATGAAAAATTCCCACTAGTATATGAAAGTGACAAAACAAAAGACTTTCTATGATGAAGATCATGGTGCTACTTTGAAGCACAAGTGTGGAAAAAGGATAGTAGCATTGTCCCTTTTATCTTTTTTTTATTTGGCCTTTTTTTGGCCTTTCTTTTTTTTTTCTTTTTTTTCCGGGACAATGCTCTAATAATGATGATCATCACACTTATATTTATTTACAACTCAAAGATTACAACTCGATACTAGAACAAAGTATGACTCTATATGAATGCCTCCGGCGGTGTAGCAGGATGGGCAATGAATCAAGAGTGACATGTATGAAAAATTATGCATGGTGGCCTTGCCACAAATACGATGTCAACTACATGATCATGCAAGGCAATATGACAATGATGAAGCGTGTCATGATAAATGAAACGGTGGAAAGTTGCATGGCAATATATCTCGGAATGGCTATGGAAATGCCATAATAGGTAGGTACGGTGGCTGTTCTGAGGAAGATATAAGGAGGCTTATGTGTGATAGAGCGTATCGTATAACGGGGTTTGGATGCACCAGCGAAGTTTGCACCAACTCTCGAGGTGAGAATGGGCAATGCACGGTACCGGAGAGGCTAGCAATGATGGAAGGGTGAGAGTGCGTATAATCCATGGACTCAACATTAGTCATAATGAACTCACATACTTATTGCAAAAATCTACAAGCCATCAAAACCAAGCACTACACGCATGGTCCTAGGGGGATAGATTGGTAGGAAAAGACCATCGCTCGTCCCCGACCGCCACTCATAAGGAAAGCAATCAAAGAACACCTCATGCTTCAAATTTGTCACACAACGTTTACCATACGTGCATGATACGGGACTTGCAAACCTCAAAATAAGTATTTCTCAATTCCACAATTACTCAACTAGCATGACTCTAATATTACCATCTTCATCTCTCAAAACAATCATCAATTATCAAACTTCTCATAGTATTCAATGCACTCTATATGGAAGTTTTTATTATACCCATCTTGGATGCCTATCATATTAGGACTAATTTTATAACCAAAGCAAATTACCATGCTGTTCTAAAAGACTCTCAGAATAATATAAGTGAAGAATGAGAATCACTTATTTCTATAAAATAAAACCACCACCGTGCTCTAAAAATATATAAGTGAAGCACTAGAGCAAAATTATCTAGCTCAAAAGATATAAGTAAAGCACATAGAGTATTCTAATAAATTCCGATACACGTGTGTCTGTCCAAAATGTGTGTACAGCAAGGATGATTGTGGTAAACTAAAAATCAAAGACTCAAATCATACAAGACGCTCCAAGCAAAACACATATCATGTGGTGAATAAAAAAATAGCCTCAAGTAAAGTTATCGATGAACGAAGACGAAAGAGGGGATACCTTCCAGGGCATACCCAAGCTTAGGCTTTTAGTTGTCCTTGAATTTTACCTTGGAGTGACTTGGGCATCCCCAAGCTTAGGCTCTTGCCACTCCTTGTTCCAAAATCCATCAAATCTTTACCCAAAAACTTGAAAACTTCACAACAAAAAACTCAACAGAAAATCTCATGAGCTCCGTTAGTATAGAAAACAAACCACAACTTTAAGGTACTGTAATGAACTCATTATTTATTTATATTGGTGTTAAAACTACTGTATTACAACTTCTCTATGGTTCAGACCCCCTAATACTAGCCATAGATTCATCAAAATAAGCAAACAACACACAAAAACAGAATCTGTCAAAAACAGAACAGTCTGTATCAATCTGATTTGTCCGAATACTTCTGGAACTCCAAAACTTCTGAAAAACTAGGACAACCTGGATAATTTGTATATTGGTCTACTGCCAAAAGAATTGGTGTTTTATCACGTACTGGCGAATTTTAACAATTATTTTCACGAGTGTAAAGTTTATGTCTTTTTCAGCA
The DNA here is from genome assembly GCF_018294505.1 of Triticum aestivum. Taxonomy (NCBI): domain Eukaryota; kingdom Viridiplantae; phylum Streptophyta; class Magnoliopsida; order Poales; family Poaceae; genus Triticum; species Triticum aestivum. Next base: position 238,464,992 of record NC_057805.1, read on the forward strand.
AGATCAAACAACTATAACCCAAGAAGATCCTATTGGTTCTACTTGGCACAAACACTAATTAAAACATAAAAACACATCTAAACAGAAGCTAGATGAATTATTTATTACTAAACAGAAACAAAAATAAAATTGGGTTGCCTCCCAACAAGCGCTATCGTTTAACGCCCCTAGCTAGGTATAAAAACAAGAATAGATCTAGGTATTGTCATCTTTGGTATTCAATCCATAAGTGGCTCCCATAATAGATTCATAAGGTAATTTAATTTTTCTTCCTAGGAAAGTGTTCCATGCCTTTCCTTAATGGAAATTGGAATCTAATATTTCCTTCTTTCATATCAATAATTGCACCAATCGTTCTAAGGAAAGGTCTACCAAGAATAATAGGACATATAGGATTGCAATCTATATCAAGAACAATGAAATCTATGGGCACATAATTCCTATTTGCATCAATAAGAACATCATTAATCCTTCCCATAGGTTTCTTAATGGTGGAATCCGCAAGGTTCAAATTTAAAGAACAATCATCAAATTCACGGAAACCTAACACGTCACACAAAGTTTTGGGAATCGTGGAAACACTACCACCCAAATCACATAAAGCATAGCATTCATGATCTTTAATCATAATTTTAATAGTAGGTTCCCACTCATCATAAAGTTTTCTAGGGATAGAAACTTCTAATTCATGTTTTTCTTCATAGGATTGCATTAAAGCATCAACGATATGTTTAGTAAAAGCTTTATTTTGATCATAAGCATGAGGTGAATTTAGCATGGATTGCAACAAGGAAATACAATCTATCAAAGAACAATTATCATAATTAAATGCCTTGAAATCCAGAATAGTGGGTTCATTGCTATGTAAAGTTTTGACCTCTTCAATCCCACTTTTACCAATTTTTGCATCAAGATCTAAAAACTCCGAATCACTAGGACGCCTTTGAACTAAAGTTGACTCATATCCAGTCCCATATTTATCAAGATTCATATTGGAAAACAAAGATTTTATAGGGGACACATCAATCACTTTTAGATCTTCATCATTATTATCATGGAAACTAGAAGAACACGCTTTTACGAAGGAATCCTTTTTATCATGCATCCTAGCGGTTCTTTCTTGGCACTCATCAATGGAAATTCTCATGGCCTTGAGAGACTCATTGATATAATGCTTAGGTGGAATAGATTTAAGTTTCAAAGAATCAACATCAAGAGAAATTCTATCCACGTTCCTAGCCAACTCATCAATCTTAGGCAATTTTTCTTCAAGCAAAGCATTGAAATTCTTTTGCGAAATCATAAATTCTTTAACACTAGTCTCAAAATCAGAGGGAATCTTATTAAAATTTCCATAAGATTTTTTGTAGGAATTACCATAATTATTAGAGGAATTACTAGGGAACGGCCTAGACTTAAAGTTTCCTCTATACGCGTTGTTACCAAAATTGTTCCTACCAACAAAATTCACATCCATAGATTCATTATTATTCTCAATCAAAGTGGACAAAGGCATATCATTAGGATCAGAAGAAACACTCTTATTAGCAAAAAATTCATAAGTTCATCCATCTTTCCACTCAAAACATTAATCTCTTCTATCGCATGAACCTCTTTACTAGTAGATCTTTCGGTGTGCCATTGAGAATAATTAACCATAATATTATCTAGGAGTTTAGTAGCTTCTCCTAAAGTGATTTCCATAAAAGTGCCTCCGTGGCCGAATCTAAAAGATTTCTAGAAGCAAAATTCAATCCAGCATAATTTTTTGTATAATCATCCATAAATTCAAACCATGTGTAGGGCAATTATGTATCATTAATTTCATCCTCTCCCAAGATTGTGCAACATGCTCATGATCAAGTTGCTTAAAATTCATAATATCGTTTCTAAGAGAGATGATCTTAGCGGGAGGAAAATACTTAGAGATAAAAGCATCTTTGCACTTATTCCATGAATCAATACTATTTTTAGGCAAATAAGAGAACCAAGTTTTAGCACGATCTCTAAGCGAAAACGAAAATAGCTTCAATTTAACAATATCATTATCCACATCTTTGTTCTTTTGCATATCACACAAATCAACAAAGTTCTTCAGATGGGTAGCGGCATCTTCACTTGGAAGGCCAGAAAACTAATCTTTCATAACAAGATTCAACAAAGCAGCATTAATTTCACAAGATTCAGCATCGGTAATAGGAGCAATCTGAGTGCTAATAAAATCATTATTGTTGGTATTGGAAAAGTCACATAATTAAATATTATCTTGAGCCATCGTGACAAACAATCAGTCCAACACACAAGCAAACAAGAAGCAAGCGAAAAGAGACGAATGAAAAAGGGCGAATAAAACGGCAAAGGTGAAGTGGGGGAGAGGAAAACGGGAGGCAAATGGCAAATAATGTAATGTGAGGGAGAAGAGTTTGTGAAGGGTACATGGTATGTATTGACATGCGCGTAGATCTCCCCGGCAACGGCGCCAGAAATCCTTCTTGCTACCTCTTGAGCATGCATTGGTTTTCCCTTGAAGAGGAAAGGGTGATGCAGCAAAGTAGCGTAAGTATTTCCCTAAGTTTTTGAGAACCAAGGTATCAATCCAGTAGGAGACTACACGCAAATCGCCTAGTACCTGCACAAACAATCAAGAACCTTGCAACCAACACGATAAAGGGGTTGTCAATCCCTTCACGGCCACTTGGAAAAGTGAGATCTGATAAAGATAATAAGATAAATATTTTTGGTATTTTTATTGTATAGATTGGAAAAGTAAAGATTGCAAAATAGTAAACTAGAATTATAGATCGGAAACTTATATGATGTAAAGTAGACCCGGGGGCCATAGGTTTCACTAGTGGCTTCTCTCAAGATAGCATATATTACGGTGGGTGAACAAATTACTGCCGTGCAATTGATAGAAAAGCGCATAGTTATGAGAATATCTCGGCATGATCATGAACATAGGCATCACGCCCGTGACAATTAGACCGAAACGATTCTGCACCTACTACTATTATTCCACACATTGACCGCTATCCAGTATGCATCTAGAGTATTAAGTTCATCAGAACAGAGTAATGCATTAGGCAAGATGACATGATGTAGAGGGATAAACTCAAGCAATATGATATAAACCCCATCTTTTTATCCTCGATGGCAACAATACAATACGTGTCATTTCCCTTTCTGTCACTGGGATCGAGCACCGCAAGATTGAACCCAAAGCTAAGCACTTTTCCCATTGCAAGAAAGATCAATCTAGTAGGCCAAACTAAACCGATAATTCGAAGAGACTTGCAAAGATATTAAATCATGCATATAAGAATTCATAGAAGAATCAAATATTGTTCATAGATAATCTTGATAATAAACCCACAATTCATCAGATCTCGACAAACACACCGCAAAAAGAAATACATCGAATAGATCTCCAAGAAGATCGAGGAGAACTTTGTATTGAGATCCAAAGAGAGAGAAGAAGCCATCTAGCTAATAACTATGGACCCGAAGGTCTGTGGTAAACTACTCACACATCACCGGAGAGCCTATGGTGTTGATGTAGAAGCCCTCCGTGATCGATGCCCCCTCCGGCGGAGCGCTGACAAATGCCCCAAGATGGGATCTCACGGGTACAGAAGGTTGCGGTGGTGGAATTAGGTTTTCGTGGTGCTCCTCGATGGTTTCGGGGTACGTAGGTATATATATAGGAGGAAGAAGTAGGTCGGTGGAGCCACGAGGGGCCCACGAGGGTGGAGGGCGCGCCCAGGGGGGTAGGCGCGCCCCCTGCCTCGTGCCCTCCTTGTTGACTGCTTGACGTCCACTCCAAGTCCTCTAGATCACGTTTGTTCCAGAAATCATGCTCGAAGGTTTCATTCTGTTTGGACTCCGTTTGATATTCTTTTTCAGCGAAACACTAAAATAGGCAAAAAAACAGCAATTTGCACTGGGCTTGGGTTAATAGGTTAGTCCCAAAAATAATATAAAATAGCATATTAAAGCCCATTAAACATCCAAAACATATAATATAATAGCATGGAACAATTAAAAATTATAGATACGTTGGAGACGTTTCACGGCGCGGTTGGATTACCCACAGCCGTATTGATGAGAATCCCGCAATAAGGGGACACGATCTCTACTTTGACAAGACGTTCCAATGGAAACCGCATCTCGAAACACGGAGGCTAAAAAATGGTTCGAAATAATAACCGGGCGGAGACGTGGCATCTCACTACAGAAGATGTCAGTAGATGGGACTTGTAAAATATTATACTCTTTGCGGAGCTTATTTTGCAGAGCCGGACACGTTATCTGTGTTGAAAGACTACTTTGGAATATTCGGAGGAGGAACCCGCCTTGCAATGCCGAAGACAATCTGCGCGTCGGACACATCGTCATTGAAGCCTGGTTCAGGGGCTACTGAGGGATTCCTAGATTAAGGGGTCCTCGGGCATCCGGCCTATGTAACGTGGGCCGGACTGATGGGCCATGAAGATACAAGACAAAAGACTTCCTCCCATGTCTGGATGGGACTCTCCTTTGCGTGGAAGGCAAGCTTGGCGTTCGGATACGAAGATTCCTTCCTCTGTAAACCGACTCTGTACAATCCTAGGCCCCTCCGGTGTCTATATAAACCGGAGGGTTTAGTCCGTAGAGCAATCACAATCATACATGCTAGAAATCTAGGGTTTAGCCATTACGATCTCGTGGTAGATCAACTCTTGTAATCCTCATATTCATCAAGATCAATCAAGCAGGAAGTAGGGTATTACCTCCATAAAGAGGGCCCGAACCTAGGTAAACATCGTGTCTCCCGTCTCCTATTACCATCGACCTTAGACGCACAGTTTGGGACCCCCTACCCGAGATCTGTCGGTTTTGACACCGACAGGTGGCACAAGTGAATAAGGCAACTAGGATAAAACTACTATTATCTAGTATGATTAGCGTCCTGGCCGGAATATTTTATTATTTCCATTGTAGGCCAATGAAGCCCAGTACGAGACATGGCATGGGGACGTGGATAGCAGGCAGGTTTTTTCTGTATACATGGTAACCAACTTAAAGTGGCCAAATCCTATTCGATTTGGACCAGGAGTCCTGCTCCTAAACGCAAAGTCCCACGTGCCTTATATATAGGCCTTGGCAAATTGGAAAAGGGCACCAATCGATCCTTTCACAATCTTAAGTTACTTGTTCTCCTATGCTCTTTTCTTTCCAGCACCTAGCTCGTAGTTTCTGCCCAGCCCTAGCGAACCTAGGGTTTGGCTCATCTTTGCCATTTTGCATTAAAAAACAGTCGGTTTACCTCCATGAAAGTGAGGATTTTGTAGTGCTGTGTGGATCAATTTTGCGCAATAGCAAGGAGAGATTGTTGTGAATCTGATTTTACATGTCAGCTGACGCCGACTAGTACAGAAGAGCTGCTTCCCAGTGCATTTCTTCTCTCGTGGATGGCTTCAATGGATAATTTTATTCCAATAACACACATAGGAGTCCCAGTAAAATTGGAACAACAAACTTGTTTCAGTTGGGTTTCCACATATTATTATTTCATCTAATAAATAGAGCAAAGCGGGGTTGAGCAATAGAATCCTATAGCACAAACTAGCAAGCGACACGTTGATACGTCTCCAATGTATATATAATTTTTGATTGCTCCATGCTATTATATATTCTGTTTTAGATGTTTAATGGGCTTATTTATACACTTTTATATTACTTTTGGGACTAACCTATTAACCCAAGGCCCAGTGCAAATTGCTGTTTTTTTGCCTATTTCAGTGTTTCGTAGAAAAAGAATATCAAACGGAGTCCAAACGGAATGAAACCTTCGGGAGCGTGATTTTTGGAACAAACGTGATCCAGAGGAATTGGAGGGGACGCCAAGCAATCAACGAAGAGGCCACGAGGCAGGGGGCGCGCCTACCCCCCTGGGCGCGCCCTCCACCCTCGTGGGCCCCTCGTGGCTCCACCGACCTACTTCTTCCTCCTATATATACCTACGTACCCCGAAACCATCGAGGAGCACCACGAAAACCTAATTCCACCGCCGCAACCTTCTGTACCCGTGAGATACCATCTTGGGGCCTTTTCCGGTGCTCCGCCAGAGGGGGCACCGATCACGGAGGGCTTCTACATCAATACCATAGCCTCTCCGATGATCTTTGCAAGTCTCTTCGAATTATCCGTTTGGTTTGGCCTACTAGATTGATCTTTCTTGCAATGGGAGAAGTGCTTAGCTTTGGGTTCAATCATGCGGTGCTCGATCCCAGTGACAGTAGGGGAAATGACACATATTGTATTGTTGCCATCGAGGATAAAAAGATGGGGTTTATATCATATTGCTTGAGTTTATCCCTCTACATCATGCCATCTTACCTAATGCATTACTCTGTTCTTATGAACTTAATACTCTAGATGCATGCTAGATAGCGGTCGATGTGTGGAGTAATAGTAGTAGATGCAGGCAGGAGTCGGTCTACTTGTCACGGACATGATACCTATATACATGATCATGCCTAGATATTCTCATAATTATGCACTTTTCTATCAATTGCTCGACAGTAATTTGTTCACCCACTGTATTACTTATGCTATCTTGAGAGAAGCCACTAGTGAAACCTATGGCCCCCGGGTCTATTTTCCATCATATTAATCTCCCGTCAACTAGCTATTTCTAGCGCCGTTTATTTTGCAATCTTTACTTTCAATCTTTATCATAAAAATACCAAAAATATTATCTTATCATCTCTATCAGATCTCACTTTTGCAAGTGGCCGTGAAGGGATTCACAACCCCTTTATCGCGTTGGTTGCAAGGTTCTTATTTGTTTGTGTAGGTACGAGGGGGACTTGCGTGTGGCCTCCTACTGGATTGATACCTTGGTTCTCAAAAACTGAGGGAAATACTTACGCTACTTTGCTGCATCACCCTTTCCTCTTCAAGGGAAAAACCAACGCATGCTCAAGAGGTAGCAAGAAGGATTTCTGGCGCCGTTGCCGGGGAGTCTACACGCAAGTTAAGACATACCAAGTACCCATCACAAATTCTTATCCCTCGCATTACATTATTTGCAATTTGCCTCTCATTTTCCTCTCCCCCACTTCACCCTTGCCGTTTTATTCACCCTTCTTATGTTCGTCTTTTCGTTTGCTTTGATGTCTTACTTGGCTCGTTTGATTGTTTGGTTGGAATAGTTGTTTATTTATTGCTAAATAGAGAACCTAAGATTTATGGATCCTCATCCGCTTGCTAATCTTTTTAAGAGATCCAATTATGATGAACCAATTGCTAGTGAGTTTTGTGCACTAGATTATCTTTATAAGGTTTTGCTTAAAATCCGTGAATCTGAAAATTGTGATGAAGTGCTTTATGAAGTGATTCATGATAGATCTTTGAATAAAAAGAATGATAGCAATGATCTTATTATAAATTCTATTAATGTCAATTGTGTTAATGATATGCAAAACCCTAAGCTTGGGGATGCTAAGTTTGCTATGTCTACTACTTGTTGCAATGATCATGATTGGGGTGATTCTTCTTATGATCTAGAAAATTTCTTTAAGCCCCATGATAAATATGACATTCCTAATAATGTTTGCAATAGTATTGAAAGTGGGTTTGGAAGAGTTTCAACTTTAGATCCCACATATTTGGATAATGTTCAATCTTATGAAGTTTTTGATAAAAGTGGGTTTGGAGAGGTCATGACTTTAGTTTATGTTATTCCCACTATTTTGGAAGAGTGTCAACTTTGAATGCATGTGGATCATCTAGAGAATATGTTATGTGATAGCTATATTGTTGAATTTGAATATGATCTTACATGTAATGAGAGTGGAAAATATGGTTGTAGAAGTTTTCATGTTACTAAATTACCTCTCTTCATGTTGAGATTGCTATCGCCACTTTCTTCTTCATTGCATATGCTAGTTTTTTCTTGGATTGCAAATTTGTTTGCTTATAATATGCCTATGCATAGAAAGTATGTTAGACTTAGATGTGCTTGTCACGTGTTTTATGATGCTCTCTTTGTGCTTCAATTCTTGTCTTTCATGTGAGCATCATTAAAATTATCAACGCCTAGCTAAAAGGCTTTAAAAAAAGCGCTTGTTGGGAGACAACCCAATATTTTTACTTGCTGTTATTCAATAAATAATCCGTCTAGCTTCTGTTTAGATGTGTTTTTATGTTTTAATTAGTGTTTGTGCCAAGTAGAACCTTTGGGAAAACTTGGGTGAAGTCTTTTTGATCTTGCTGTAAAAAACAGAAACTTTAGTGCTCACGATATTAGCTACAACTTTTTACTGGATAGAGATATTTAGTTGATTATTTTTGAAGATGATTAATAAATAAATTCCTCATGTCCAGCAATTTATTTTAGAATTTTTGGAGTTCCAGAAGTTTGCGTTAGTTACAGATTACTACAGACTGTTCTGTTTTTGACAGATTCTGTTTTTCGTGTGTTGTTTGCTTATTTTGATGAATCTATGGCTAGTAATGGAGTTTATGAACCATATAAAAGTTGGAATAAAGTAGGTTTAACACCAATATAAATAAATAATGAGTTCATTACAGTACCTTGAAGTGGTGTTTTGTTTTCTTTCGCTAACGGAGCTCACGAGATTTTCTGTTAAGTTTTGTGTTGTGAAGTTTTCAAGTTTTGGGTAAAGATTTGATGGATTATGGAACAAGGAGTGGAAAGAGCCTAATCTTGGGTATGACCAAGTCACCCCAAGGTAAAATCCAAGTACAACTAAAATCGTAAGCTTGGGGATGCCCCGGAAGGCATCCCCTCTTTTGTCTTCGTCCATCGGTAACTTTACTTGGAGCTATATTTTTATTCACCACATGATATGTGTTTTGCTTGGAGCGTCTTGTGAGATTTGAGTCTTTGCTTCTTATTTCTCCACAATCATCCTTGCTGTACACATCTTTTGAGAGAGACACACATTATTCAGAATTTATTAGAATACTCTATGTGCTTCACTTATATCTTTTGAGCTAAACAATTTTGCTCTAGTACTTCACTTATATCTTTTAGAGCACGGTGGTGGTTATATTTTATAGAAATAATTGATCTCTCATGCTTCACTTATATTATTTTGAGAGTCCTTTAGAACAGCATGGTAATTTTCTTTGGTTATAAAATTAGTACTAATATGATAGGCATCCAAGATAAAAACTTCTAAGTGCATTGAATACTAAGAGAAGATTGATACTTGATAGTTGTTTTGAGATATAAAGGTGGTAATATTAAAGTTGTGCTAGTTGAGTAGTTGTGAATTTGGGAAATACTTGTGTTGAAAGTTTGCAAGTCCCGTAGCATGCACGTATGGTAAACGTTATGTAACAAATTCGAAACATGAGATGTTCTTTTATTGTCATCCTTATGAGTGGCGGTCGGGGACGAGCGATGGTCTTTTCCTACCAATCTATCCCCCTAGGAGCATGCACGTAGTGCTTGGTTTTTGATGACTTGTAGATTTTTGCAATAAGTATGTGAGTTCTTTATGACAAATATTGAGTCCATGGATTATACGCACTCTCAACCTTCCATCATTGCTAGCCTCTTCGATACCGTGCATTGCCCTTTCTCACCTTGAGAGTTGGTGCAAACTTCGCCGGTGCATCCAAACCCCGTGATACGATACGCTCTATCACACATAAACCTCCTTATATGTTCCTCAAAACAGCCACCATACCTACCTATTATGGCAGTTCCATAGCCATTCCGAGATATATTGCCATGCAACTTTCCACCGTTCCGTTTATTATGACACGCAACATCATTGTCATATTGCTTTGCATGATCATGTAGTTGGCATCGTATTTGTGGCAAAGCCACCTTTATAATTCTTTCATACATGTCACTCTTGATTCATTGCATATCCCGGTACACTGCCGGAGGCATTCATATAGAGTCATATTTTGTTCTAAGTATCGAGTTGTAATCATTGAGTTGTAAATAAATAGATGTGTGATGATCATCATTAATAGAGCATTGTTCCAAATAAAAAAAGAGAAAGGCCAAAAAAAGAAAGCCCCCCCGAAAAGGGACAATGCTACTATCCTTTTTCCACACTTGTGCTTCAAGGTAGCACCATGATCATTATGATAGAGAGTCTCTTGTTTTGTCATTTTCATATACTAGTGGGGATTTTTCATTATAGAACTTGGCTTGTATATTCCAAGAATGGGCTTCCTCAAATGCCCTAGGTCTTCGTGAGCAAGCAAGTTGGATGCACACGCACTTAGTTTCTTTTGTTGAGCTTTCATACATTTATAACTCTAGTGCATCCGTTGCATGGCAATCCCTATTCCTTGCATTGACATCAATTGATGGGCATCTCCCTAGCCCATTGATTAGTCGCGTCAATGTGAGACTTTCTCCTTTTTGTCTTCTCCATACAAACCCCATCATTATATTCTATTCCACCCATAGTGCTATGTCCATGGCTCACGCTCATGTATTGCGTGAAAGTTGAAAAAAGTTTGAGATTACTAAAGTATGAAACAATTGCTTGGCTTGTCATCGGGGTTGTGCAAGATGAGAGCATTCTTGTGTGACGAAGATCAAGCATGGCCAAACTATATGATTTTGTAGGGATGAGCTTTCTTTGGCTATGTTATTTTGAGAAGACATAATTGCTTGGTTAGCATGCTTGAAGTATTATTATTTTTATGTCAATATTAAAATTTTATCTTGAATCTTTCGGATCTGAACATTCATGCCACAATAAAGAAATTACATTGAAGAATATGCTAAGTAGCATTCCACATCAAAAATTCCGTTTTTATCATTTACCTACTCGAGGATGAGCGGGAACTAAGCTTGGGGATGCTTGATACGTCTCCAACGTATCCATAATTTTTGATTGCTCCATGCTATTATATATTCTGTTTTGGATGTTTAATGGGCTTATTTATACACTTTTATATTATTTTTGGGACTAACCTATTAACCCAAGCCCAGTGCAAATTGCTGTTTTTTTGCCTATTTTAGTGTTTCGCTGAAAAAGAATATCAAACGGAGTCCAAACGGAATGAAACCTTCGAGCATGATTTCTGGAACAAACGTGATCTAGAGGACTTGGAGTGGACGTCAAGCAGTCAACAAGGAGGGCACGAGGCAGGGGGCACGCCCTCCACCCTCGTGGGCCCCTCGTGGCTCCACCGACCTACTTCTTCCTCCTATATATATACCTACGTACCCCGAAACCATCGAGGAGCACCACGAAAACCTAATTCCACCGCCGCAACCTTCTGTACCCGTGAGATCCCATCTTGGGGCATTTGTCAGCGCTCCGCCGGAGGGGGCATCGATCACGGAGGGCTTCTACATCAACACCATAGGCTCTCCGATGATGTGTGAGTAGTTTACCACAGACCTTCGGGTCCATAGTTATTAGCTAGATGGTTTCTTCTCTCTCTTTGGATCTCAATACAAAGTTCTCCTCGATCTTCTTGGAGATCTATTCGATGTAACTCTTTTAGCGGTGTGTTTGTCGAGATCCGATGAATTGTGGGTTTATGATCAAGATTATCTATGAACAATATTTGAATCTTCTCTGAATTCTTTTATGTATGATTGGTTATCTTTGCAAGTCTCTTCGAAATATTAGTTTGGTTTGGCCTACTAGATTGATCTTTCTTGCAATGGGAGAAGTGCTTAGGTTTGGGTGCAATCATGCGGTGCTCGATCCCAGTGACAGTAGGGGAAACGACACGTATTGTATTGTTGCCATCGAGGATAAAAAGATGGGGTTTATATCATATTGCTTGAGTTTATCCCTCTACATCATGTCATCTTACCTAATGTGTTACTCTGTTCTTATGAACTTAATACTCTAGATGCAAGCTGGATAGCGGTCGATGTGTGGAGTAATAGTAGTAGATGCAGGCAGGAGTCGGTCTACTTGTCACGGACATGATGCCTATATACATGATCATGCCTAGATATTCTCATAATTATGCACTTTTCTATCAATTGCTCGATAGTAATTTGTTCACCCACCGTAATACTTATGCTATCTTGAGAGAAGCCACTAGTGAAACCTATGGCCCCCGGGTCTATTTTCCATCAGATTAATCTCCCGTCAACTAGCTATTTCTATCGCCGTTTATTTTGCAATCTTTACTTTCAATCTTTATCATAAAAATACCAAAAATATTATCTTATCATCTCTATCAGGTCTCACTTTTGCAAGTGGCCGTGAAGGGATTCACAACCCCTTTATCGCGTTGGTTGCAAGGTTCTTATTTGTTTGTGTAGGTACGAGGGACTTGCGTGTGGCCTCCTACTGGATTGATACCTTGGTTCTCAAAAACTGAGGGAAATACTTACGCTACTTTGCTGCATCACCCTTTCCTCTTCAAGGGAAAAACCAACGCATGCTCAAGAGGTAGCACACGTGTCTAGGGAGTATGTACTCCTAGGAGTATCAACCCATTTTCCTATACATACATACATACATACATATATATTGTGAAGATAAATCGTGAAGATAAATCATGAAGATAAACCAATTTTGAGGACAAATCAATTATGAAGATAATGCAATATGGCGCTAAACATAAATCTTCAGGAAAGATTGGTGGTGGCGTTACACACCATATAGGAAGTATTAGACACAGACACGACACACAATTATCATGGCGCTCCGAAGTCAAATTCCACATTAATGTCTTCACACTTAGAGTGTATGACTTCACACTTAGAGTGTATGTCTTCATGAATTGAAGACATACATTACTTTGTGTGTTGCACACCTAAGTCATCAACATGCATAAGCGTTAGGATGTGTGTCCATTCACAGGACATTCGAGGATTCTAAGATTTAGCTCACACGCAGCTTGCAAAACCTTTTATAATCCAAGGGCTTCATGAAGATGTCTACCAATTGCTCTTCAATGTTGACATGAATGATATCAATGTCTTCCTTCAACACTTGGTCTCTGAGAAAGTGATATCGGATCTGAATGTGCTTTGTCTTCGAGTGTTGAGCTGGATTGTGAGCAATCTTGATTGCGTTTTCATTGTCGCAGTAGAGGGGCACCATCTTCTTGTTGATGCCTTAGTCCTTGAGAGTTTGCTTCATCTAGAGAATTTGGGCGCAACAAGATCCAGCAGCAATGTATTCAGCTTCAGAAGTAGAGAGTGATACACAGTTATGCTTCTTTGAAGACCAACAGACAAGAGATTGTCCAAGAAAATGACATGTGCCTGATGTAGACTTATGATCAACCTTGTCACCAGCATAATCAGCATTTGAGAGTCCAACTAGATCAAACTCTGAGCCCTTTGGATACCATAATCCTATTGTTGGGGTGTGAGCCAAATATCAAAGTATTAGCTTCACCGCGAGGTGATGCGACTCCTTTGGTGCCGCTTGAAATCGGGCACATGCAAACGCTAAGTATTATATCTGGCCTAGATGCACATAAGTACAATAAACAACCAATCATGGAGCGGTATACATTTTTGTCAAACTCTTTACCATTGTCGTCGGAGCTCAATTGACCTTTGGTTGGCATTGGCGTCGTGTACCCTTTGCAATCTTGCATTCCAAACTTCTTCAAGCAATCTTTGAGCTACTTTTCTTGTGATATGAAGATGTTATTGCTTTGTTGACGGATTTGAAGACCAAGGAAGAATTTCAGCTCCCTCATCATAGACATCTGATATTGCTCTTGGATCATATGACCGAATTCATCGTTGAATGTTTTGTTAGTGCAGCCGAAGATAATGTCATCCACATAGATTTGGCATACAAATGGGTCTCCATCATATGTCTTCGTGAAGAGAGTGGGATCCAGAGAACCAAGTTTGAAGCCTTTGCTCTTCAAGAATTCTTTGAGTGTGTCATACCAAGCTTGAGGTGCTTGTTTGAGGCCATACAATGCCTTGTTGAGCTTGTAGACCATGTCAGGATGCTTTGGATCTTAAAAAACTAGGTGGTTGTGCTACATAGACTTCTTCAATTTTGCCATTGAGGAAAGCGCTCTTCACATCCATTTGATACAGAAGGATGTTATTGTGGTTAGCATTGGCTAGCCGTATGCGAATGGCTTCAAGCCTAGCTACAGGAGCAAAGGTTTCATCGGAGGCAATTCCCTCTACTTGTGTGTAACCATGAGCAACGAGACGAGCTTTGTTTCTGATGACTTGACCATGTTCATATTGTTTGTTGCGATAGATCCATTTGGTGCCAATAATATTGTGCTCACGAGGATCAGGATATTTGACTAGCTCCCAGACATTGTTTAGCTCAAATTGTTGAAGCTCTTCTTGGGTAGCTTGAATTCATTCTGGTTCCATGAAGGCTTCATCAACTTTGTTGGGTTCGGATATGGAGACGAATGCAAAGTACCCACATAAGTTTGCTAGTTGAGTAGCTCCTGATCGAGTAAGCAGACCAGGTGCATTGATGCTATAAGTTATCTTCTCAATATGAACTTCATGGGCAACACGAGGATGAATAGGATGAAGACTTTGTTGTTGCTGATCATTGTCTTCATCTTCAGCATTGTCTTCAGGCTCAGCATTGTCTTCACGTTGAGTAGGAGCTGGAATGACAACTTCTTCTTCTGCCCGTTCCTCGGTGGGTATGATTTCTCCAGTACCCATTAGCTTGATAGATTCACTAGGAGAAGCTTCATCTAGCACAGTTGGCAGGTGCTCTCTTTGTGAGCCGTTAGTCTCGTCGAACCGCACATCTACAGTTTCAACCACTTTATAGTGAAATAGGTTGAAAACTCTGTAGGTGTGTGTCAGTGTACAAAAGTAGGGGCCTTTTGTACCCCTTTACTTGTGCACGGGCAGTTGGAGCCGCACCTATGGTCACGCTTGGCAGGGTAGAAGAAGCAAGGAACAAGACTACCAGAGCTACACTGAGACCAGAGGCGCAAAAAGCAAAGGGGCAAGGTGCCCTCCCAGGCAAGAGCCTTGCCAGGGACGACCTACACTGCCCCAGCAAGAGCCTTGCCGGGGCAGCTTACCCAACACCAGAGGGACCGCCACCTTTGAGCCTGGGAGTTCTGACACCATCGACAACATTGCAACCAAGGCCCGGGAGGCTCCTGCATGGTGCAATGCAGATCTTTGTGAAGACTGAAGGCTGGCAAGACCAGATAAGAACTAGAAGACGAAGGCCCTCCGGCAAGACCCTTGTCGGGGACGCTCACAAGACCCCGGCAGGACCATTGCCGGGGACATCTGCGGGGCCACATCCAGGCCCGCACCTACCAAGGTTTCACTACCACGTGGCCATCCCGGCGCAGCAGCCAGCCTGCCAACTGTGCACGCACCTACATGGCAGCATGCAGCTCCTAGGCCAACCAAGCAAGCACCTGCGTGGTGGCATGCGGATCTTCGTGAAGACCCTGCCACCGGACCAACGCAGCAGCCAGCCAGCCAGCGTGGCGCTGCATGCCTCGTCAGCTTGGACGCGCGTCGAAGCGAGGCGAGGTGGCGACGGACGAGACAAGCTTCCTTGCCGTCCCCGATAAAGCAAGAAGACACGTCAGCAGCGCATTTAATGTGTTTTGTCCCACGATGTCAGAGATAAACTTGTACACTGTAGACACTTTCCACCTCCTATGTGCTGCTGTGGCAGCCCCTTTTACATATAAAAGGAGGCCCGAGTTGTACTGAGGAAGGATTATGACTTTTTGGGATAGGCATGCACCGCAGCTAGTTCAAGATCTCAAGAACACCAAATATACAACAAAGCAGGATTAGGATATTACGCATCGCTTGCGGCCCGAACCTTGATAAAATTCTCCCGCGTTGATCTTCTAAACCCGCTCTTTACACAGCCCCGTGCCCCGGCAATCGTAGTAGGGATTCCCTGTGATCCCATATGTGTTGTTCTTGAGCCCCGACATTGTGCGTATCCTTTCCGTAACCAAGCATAAAACCTTCATGTGCTTTCGGTGAAAATTTGGAAGTGTGATGTGGATCCTTGATCCAGCACCTTGATGACCCACAAGTATAGGATCAATTGTAGCTCTTTTCGATTAGTAAGAGTGTCGAACCCAACGAGGAGCAGAAGGAAATGATAAGTGGTTTTCAGTAAGGTAATGTCTGCAAGTGCTGAAATTGTAAGTAGCAGAGTAGTTTGATAGCAAGATAATTTGTAACGAGCAAGTAACGATAGCAGTAACAAAAGTGCAGCAATGTAGCGCAATCCTTTTGAGGCAAAGGACAGGCCAAAACGGTCTCTTATGATAAGCAAAGCGTTCTTGAGGGTACACAGGAATTTCATCTAGTCACTTTCACCATGTTGGTTCGATTTGTGTTCGCTACTTTCATAATTTGATATGTGGGTGGACGAGTGCCTAGGTGCTGTTCTTACTTGAACAAACCTCCTACTTATGATTAAACCTCCCGCAAGCATCTGTCACTCTCGTATAAAGAATAAAGAATCTGTCACTCTTGAAAAGTATAAAGAATAAATTCTAACCATAGCATTAAACTTTTGGATACAATCGGTCCCTTATGGAATAGCGTATAAACTGGGGTTTAAGCTTCTGTCACTGTCGCAACCCATTATCTAATTGCTACTCCACAATGCATTCCCTTAGGCCCAAATATGGTGAAGTGTCATGTAGTCGACGTTCACATGACACCACTAATTAAGGGAATCACAACATACATACTATCAAAATATCAAACACATATCAAGTTCACATGATTACTTGCAGCATGATTTCTCCCGTGACCTCAAGAACAAAAGTAACTACTCATAAATGATAATCATGCTCAAGATCAGAGGAGTATTAAATAGCATATTGGATCTGAACATATAATCTTCCACCAAATAAACCATATAGTAATCAACTACAAGATGTAATCAACACTACTAGTCACCCACAAGCACCAATCTACAGTTCCGGTAACAAGATTGAATACAAGAGTTGAACTAGGCTTTGAGATGAGATGGTGTTGTTGAAGATGTTGATGGAGATTGCCCTCCCCAAGATGGGAGAGTTGTTGGTGATGATGATGACAATGATTTCTCCCTCTGGGAGGGAAGTTCCCCCGGCGAAATCGCTCCACCGGAGGGCAAAAGTGCTCATCCCAAGTTCCGCCTCGAAACGGCGGCGCTCCGTCCCGAAAGTCCTCTGCTTATTTTTTCTAGGTCAAAATGACCTATATACCAGAAGGTGGGCACCAGAGGTGGGCCTGGGTGAGCACAACCCACCAGGGCGCGCCTGGGCTCCCTGGAGTGCCCAGGTGGGTTGTGCCCACCTAGTCGGCCCCCTCTGGTAGTTATTTGCTCCAATATTCTTCATATATTCCACGAAAATTCTCCATGAAGTTTCAGCTTGTTTGGAGTTGTGCAGAATAGGTAGCCTAACGTAGCTTTTTCAGGTCCTGATTTCCAGCTGCCGGAATTCTCCCTCCTTGTGTATACCTTGCATATTATGAGAGAAAAGGCATTAGAATTACTCCAAAAATCATTATTATGGATAAAAACATCTTCAATAATAGTAGGAAAACATGATGCAAAATGGACGTATCACACCTAGCACCAAATACTTTAAAATAACTTACGTTTGGCTTCTTACCAGTGAGTAGTTCATAAGATGTCTTCTTGAAGAATCAATGGAGATATACTCTGTTGATGATGTGGCATGCAGTATCAATGGCTTCAGGCCAGAACTTTCTTGTTGTCTTGTACTCATCTAACATTGTACGGTCCATCTTGATAAGAGTCCCGTTCTTGTGCTCCACAACGCCATTCCGCTGGGGAGTGTATGGAGTAGAGAGCTCATGAGTGATGCCTAGAGTATCAAGATAAGTGTCAAGGCATGTGTTCTTGAATTCTGTGCCATTGTCACTCCTGATGTGCTTGATCTTGAAGTCATAGTTAGTCATGTCTCGATTGGCAAATCGTCTGAAGACATCCTGCACTTCTGTCTTGTAGAGAATTATGTGCATCGAAGTATATCTAGAATAATCATCAACAATTACAAAGCCATAAAGACATGCAGTGGTAGTAAGGGTAGAGTAGTGAGTACGGCCAAATAAGTCCATGTGTAGTAGCTCGAAGGGACGTGAAGTCGTCATGGTTGTCTTTGAGGGATGTTTTGCCCTAGTCATCTTCCCGACTTCGCAAGCACCAAATAGATGGTCCTTCTTGAACTTGACAATGATATGCTTCTTCTTCACAAGAGTGTGCAAGTTCCTCATGCCTGCATGTCCTAGCCTTCGATGCCAAAGCTAGCATTCTGAAGCTTTTGCTAGAAGACATATGGCAAGCTGTGGTCCTGCGAAGAAATCTACCATATACAGATCATCCTTTTGATAACCTTCGAAGACTTTAGATTTTTTTTCATAAGCCATTAGCACAAGGCACCAGTATTTTTTAAATATCACAATCCTGTCAAGATCACAAAGCATTGATATGGACATTAAGTTGTATCCAAGGGATTCAACAAGCTTCACCTTATCCATGTGTTGATCCTTTGAGATAGCAACTCTACCTAGACTACATACCTTCATGTTACCAGTGTCAGCGAATGTGATATGGCTTTTTATAGATGGTGTATAACATCCCAAAATTCTAAATTTTGGATTGTTAATTATTTAAATAGAATAAATTTAAAACTTGCTTCTGTTGCTTGTTGTTAGTTATTTTGACTAGGAATTTGGAACTTTAAATGAATATTAAATTGAGAGGGAATAAAAGGACTTTCATGATTATTCAATTGGATCTTATTCTGGGTTTGAGAATATTCATAATATTTCCAATTCAAATATGAGAGAGGATCACATGACTTCCTCAAACAATAATATTGGTGAATAATTGAATATTTTCTCATTTGGCTTTTGAGTAGTTAAAACAATTCTAACTCAAAAATTAAATCTTATGAGAGAAGGAAATATGACTCCTTTAATATTAAATGAGTTGGATATGTTTTAAATGTTATTTGCATTTTTCTCTAGAGTTCAAAATATTTGATGGAACGTTTTACAAGTGTCAAAGTAAAGTTTATGAAAATACTATATGTATATTTTTATGTAAGTACTTTGCATAAAATGTTCACTGAGAACCATATAGCTATATTTGTTTTGTGGATGTGCTGGTATTTTTATAAAATGTTTTGGATCGGTTTTGGAGCCAAAACCGTTTCTGCAAATTTATAAATACGAAAATCTAAACCTATTGTATTGTGGACCGGCCCGACCCAATGGCACACCAGCAGCCCCGCGCATGTCATCGCTGACGTCATCCTCGCGACTCCCACCTGCCAGCCTCTCTCCTCTCCCTGTTTGACCGACGCTGGGATCCCACCTCGTCTTCAACCTCAGCTTGGACTCCTGTTCTTGTACGACAAAGCCACGTTGGACAAATCAAACCCCGTCCAACTCGCTCAATTCCGTACACCGTTCTCCAAATTGTGGCTATGGAGCGACTCATCTTGTTCCTCTCATCCGATTTCAGCACCTAGTGCTCCAGATCTCCCTCAAAGTCGACCGCACGGTCAACGCCAAGCTCCGCCACCCAAAGCTACTCCGGTGAACGATTCCGCCGCTGCCACACCGCACCAAATCGAACTCCTTGTCTCGCTGGATCTTCTCTATCCGAAGCTACCACGGTGATAAGTTCCAGGAACCCGGACAAACCATCTCAAGCATGTAGACTTAACGAGCCTCCAGAACGCTGCCGAAGTTGGTGAGCATCGCCACTACCGTCCGATGAAGCAGTCGACGTTGGGAACCCCACCCTCGTGAACCCCGTGGCGCGTCACGCTCGTCCTTGAAGAATTTGCAAAATGAGGAAAAACTCAATTTTGAAGATTTTCAACTTTGGTTGGTGGTGTGACCCACCGCATAAGAATGATGATTTCAGACACCGCGTACAATTGTCGTTGGGCTCTGAGAATCAAATGCTTCATTAATTTCTTCACACTTAGAGGGTTTGTCTTCATTGATTGAAGAAAAATGTTACTTCATGTGTTGCACATCAAAGTCATCAATTTTGCATAAGTGTTAGGATGTGTGTCCTTTCAAAGAACATTCGAAGATTCTAAGATATTTAGCTCACACCGCAACTTGCAAAATCTCTTTTCATCCAAGGGCTTTGTGAAGATATCCGCTAATTGTTCTTCAGTCTTCACGTGGTCGATAGAGATATCGCCCTTCAACACATGATCTCAATGAAAATGATGACGAATCTGGATGTGCTTAGTCTTCGAGTGCTGAACTGGGTTGTGAGCAATATTGATGGCACTCTCGTTATCACAGTAGAGAGGCACGTTCTTCACATTGATGCCATAATCCTTGAGGGTTTGCTTCATCCACAACAATTGAGCACAACAAGAACTAGCAGCAATGTACTCAGCTTCAGCAGTAGACAATGATACGCAGTTCTCCTTCTTCAAGGACCAACATACTAAGGATCGTCCGAGGAAATGGCATGTGCCTAATGTTGACTTGCGATCCACCCAATCACCAGCACAGTCAGAGTCAGAATATCCAATGAGTTCAAAAACCGAGCCCTTGGGATACCATAATCCAAGTGTTGGATTGTGAGGTAAATATCGAAGAATATGTTTCACAGCCTTATGGTGTGACTCCTTCGAGTCACACCATTAGTAACCCTGGTTACTAATGGCGCACCTGTTACGTGGTGCGCCATTACTAGTTTTCACAAAAGAATATAAAAAAATTGTTAGTAGTGGCGCACCGTGGTTGTGGTGCGCCATTACTAGTTTGAACTAGTAATGGCGCACTATACACTTGTGCGCCATTACTAGTTTTGAAAAAAAAAGTAAAAAAATTGTTAGTAGTGGCGCACAGAGTGTGTGGTGCGCCATTACTAGTTAAAACTAGTAATGGCGCACTATGCCCTAGTACGCCATTACTAGTTTTGGAAAGAAAAAAAATTGTTAGTAGTGGCGCACCGTAGGTGTGGTGCGCCATTAGTGATATGGACATTAATGGCGTACCTACACATGGTGCGCCACTGCTATATAGCAGTGGTGCACCACATATGTGGTGTGCCATTAATGTCCATATTAGCTATAGCCCTTTTCCTAGTAGTGTTTTGGTGATAGATGTTGAAGACTCTGTAGGTTTGCGAGTCCTTTTCGTAACAAAGCATAAAACCCCCATGTGCTTTCGGTGCAAATTTGGAATTATGATGAGGATCTCTAATCCAGCATTTAGCACCAAAGACTTTGAAATAACTTACATTGGGATTTTTTTCAGTGAGGAGCTCATATGAGGTTTTCTTGAGGAATTTGTGAAGATATACCCTGTTTATGATGTGGCATGCAGTATCAATAGCCTCAAGCCAGAAGTGATAAGGTGTATTGTATTCATCAAGCATGGTGCAAAGCCATCTCAACAAGAGTCCCGTTCTTGCGCTCCGTGATGCCATTCTGCTGAGGAGTGTATGGGGCAGATAACTCATGAGTAATGCCAAGTTCATCAAGATAGTCATCAAGACCAGTGTTCTTGAACTCGGTCCCATTGTCACTTCTGATATGCTTGATCTTCACACCAAAATTCGTCGAGGCCCTTGAGGAAAATCATTTGAACACTTCCCGCACTTCAGTTTTGTACATGATGATATGCACCCAGGTGTTACGAGAATAGTCATCAACAATAACAAAGCCATATAATGATGTTGCATTTGTTAGTGTGGCATAATGAGTGGGGCCAAAGAGGTCCATGTGAAGCAATTCAAAAGGAAGAGTGGTAGTCTTGATAGTCTTTGAGGAATTTGACCACCTCGATGCCGATGGCGTGCTTCTTATTCACAAGCATGTACAAGTTCCTCATGCCAGCATGACCGAGTCGACGATGCCGTAGCTAGCCTTCTGAAGCTTTTGCAAGTAGACATGTGGCAGGTTGTGGTCCTGCAGAGAAATCGACAATATACAAGTCTCCTCTCCTAAAGCCTTCGAAGACTTTGGATTTGTCAGACTACATGAGTACTATGCAACAATATTTGCCAAAGATGACAACCATATCAAGATCACAGAGCATTGAGATAGACATGAGGTTGAATCTGAGGGATTCGACAAGCATGACTTTGTCCATGTGTCGATCCTTTGAGATTACAATCCTACCTAGACCCAATACCTTGCGTTTTCCTTGGTGAAAGTGCATTAAGTCAACTAGAGGGGGGTGAATAGGCATTTTTTACAAATTCGTCACTGAGGAATTTCACAGCGAGGAAATTCCTAAGTCATGAACGATTAGCAGCGGAATAAGTACTCAAATGCAAGCATAACAGAACAGAAGCACAGTCATCATGATGAAATGAAAACAAGCACAGAGTACAGGAAGCGTAAACACAGGATAAGCAGGCTGAAGACAAACTAACTGAAGAAATTGAACTAAGGAAATTGAGAAAATCTTTAGTCAAAGTCTTCAAACAGTAACGATCAAGTACACAACACAGTAATGAGGAAATGAAAGGGTTGAGGAAATAGAACCAGTTAGCTCGGTGAAGACAGTGATTTGGTAGACCAGTTCCAACTGTTGTGACAGTTGTACTTCTAGATGGAGCGGCTAGGTATTTAAACCTAAGGACACACAGTCCTCACCGTATTCTCCTTGAGCTAAGGTCACACAGACCTCGCCCAATCACTCGTGGTAAGTCTTCAGGTGACTTCCAAACCTTCAGAAACTCGGTCACTCGGCGATCCAAAATTTCCTCTTGGATGCTCTAGACCATGATGCCTAACCGTCTGGAAGATGCACAGTCTTCAAAGGTAACAAGTGTCGGATCCACGCAGGAACAATCTCTTCAGTGGTGCTCAATCACTTTGGGTTTGTAGGTATTTGGGTTTGGGATTTCTTCACTTGATGATTTTCGTTCAAAGTCCTCGGAGGATGGGATGCTCTCAATTGACAAGTGTCAGTTTCTCTCGGACCAGCCAACCAGCTAGTGCTTGTAGGGGGCGGCAATTTATTGCCTAGGGAGCAGCCCAACATGATCAGACATAAATGCCCTTCAATGATATGACCATTAGGTGGGTAAGATATTTTGGGACAGCTAGCACATAGCACAACAATGGTCGGAAATTTGAGCTCTCAAATTCCTTAGGGCTATCATGTTCCTCACTAGTAGGCAATCCGCACTAGTGAATTCCTAACTCCTCAGTCATAACAAATTCCTCAGAGACCAGAAGAACTTCGTCTTTGTCACTGAAGAAATTGACTGAACTGTATGAGATTTCCAATGGCTTCACTCGAAGGGATTGGTAGGTGTTGCATTTTGAGATGAGCATCACTTGGAAACTTTTCCTTAGTTTTTCCTCGACCCCCTTTAACAGTACGGTGTTTCCTATGGGTCAAGAAACAGAAAATGAAACTATGAAAACAGAAGTATTCACGCTTTATGTTCCTCGCATGAATATCAAGTCTTCACGGTCACACCAATTTCTTCACTTTCAAAGTCTTCAGAAAGCCAAAGTCTTCAGTTGAAGACATTCAGTTTTAGGGGTCGACTTTCTCTGTAAATATCAAACTCCTCATAGACTTATAGACCTATGTACACTCACAAACACATTAGTCCCTTAACCTATAAGTCTTCAATACACCAAAATCACTAAGGGGCACTAGATGCACTTACAATCTCCCCCTTTTTGGTGATCGATGACAATATAGGTTAAGTTTTCAACGGGGATAAACATATGAAGTGGAAATACTAATTTTGAGGAATTTGATTGCAAGATATAGAAGAACTCCCCCTGAAGATGTGCATATGTGAGGAATTTTGTTTTGAAGCAATGCACATTGAAGAGTAGAATCATGGAGATCTCCCCCTATATCTTGTAATTCATACACGCATTTGACATAATA
Source organism: Triticum aestivum (assembly GCF_018294505.1). NCBI lineage: Eukaryota > Viridiplantae > Streptophyta > Magnoliopsida > Poales > Poaceae > Triticum > Triticum aestivum. Next base: position 238,488,822 of record NC_057805.1, read on the forward strand.
TATGAAAACTTTGAAATGCATGATGAAATATGGTGATAGATGTAATTCAGCGTGCGTGCATTAACATATATGAGGAAATAACATGCAGAAAAACATAGCAGAAGTACCAGAACACCATCGGAGTTAAGATTACAACTCGATCCAACAAAGTTTTCAAAAGAACGAGAATTGTAACTTAGCAAAAAAACGCCCATATATAGACTCGCTTGAAGACTAACTCAAATTTCACCCCCTTTGTCATCGAATGACCAAAAGGGATGAAAAATGAGGACTAACGCCCCTGAAGAATATCATCATGATGTCGATGGAGGAGCGCCAGCGTTGTTGGGGTCGTTTGTTGATGTAGGGCCTGCCACAGTGTCGTCCAAGTCTTCATATTCATCAGTCTCGCGCGATGAAGAATAAGAGCTGGCCACCAAGTGAGGAACTTTGACCTTCTTGAATTTCTTTGAAGGAGGCTGAGACCAGTCAAAGTCTTGCTTGAAGCCCATCTGCTTGAGATCTTCTTCACTATAGAGATGAGACAGAACATCCCAGGTGCGATCAAATACTTCATGGAGGTAGTAATGGTTCTTCTTCACTGAAGTCTAAGTGATTGTCATGTTCTGATGAATTGAACCAAACTGCCTTTTTACCCATTTGTGGTTGCGATCAACCTTCTGATGAAGAACGAGGAGAAGCTCACGATCAGTCATCACCCTTGGAGCTGTGCCTTGAGGATTTGGCTTTGAAGCATTAGCGGCAGAGTCATGAGTAGCAGAGTCATTATTGGTGGAGTAAGATGCAGCTTTGCGAAACTGTCCATCCAATGGACGAGTGCCTTCATCAATAATCGCAGCCTTACCCATCTCATCAGATGAGGAAATAGGTTGTTTGAGGACTTCAATGGGCGGCAAGTAGTTGAGATGATTTTGAAAGTCAGCCTTGTAGTGAATTGAAGACCTTGTTCTAAGGAATCTCATAATCCAAGGAGCGTAAGGCTTCAACTCAAAAGGTGACAGTGCAACATTTGCCATAATCCTCATGAAGAAATCATGGTAGTTGATAGGAAGATGATGTTGAATAGCAGATTCTTCATGATGCCAACAACCTCTTCTTCATTAGAGTCATGGCCTTTGATTGGACTAAGGGTCTTCGTCGAAATTCTGTAAATTGTCCTTGGCACATAGAGCAATTCCTTCACAAGGAATTTGGTTCTTGAGGCTTGACCAGACTTCAGAGGCTTCATAAACACTTGCATGTAATGATCAGATAGCTCAGGTTCATGGTAGATGAGCCACGCACCTTCATGGGGAGGACTGATTGGTAGGGCATGAAGTAATTCAGAGGCCGGTGCTTTCTAATGAGTGTTATCAGTCATCCAGTCCAACACCCATGAATTCACATCTTCAGCGATGCCGGTGATGTGCAACGTGGCGTAGAACTGAAGAATTAGCTCTTCATTCTAGTCAACGATGTCGGCGCAGAAGTTGAGCAGCCCAGCGTCATGAAGAACACTGAGGACTGGGGTGAAGCAAGGCAGTGACTCCATATCAACATGAGGAATATGCTCATGGCCGAAGATCTTGTCTTTGTCGAATAGCAGAGAAGAATAATCATTCATCTGACTTGTTGTCCAGAAACGCTTCCTTCGAAGACGAGCAGAGTCATAAGGGTTGTTATCAGTGAGGAATACATGCTCATGAAAGAAGTCATCAGCTTTGAACTTCTGTTTCTTTGATAAGGGATTCTTCGGCTTGGGCTGAGGAGTATCAGTCAATGTCTTCACAGCCTCAGGAATCACATTCTCAGGAGCCGCAGGCTAAGGAATTTCTGTAGCAATATCTTCAGTGGCAGCCTGGGTCTCCATTTCTTCTGCAGCATTGACATCAACGCTAGTGGCTGGCATTTCTTCAGGAATGGTGAGCAGTGAAGCTTGAGGTTCATCAGGCCCTGTATGAATTTCTTCAATCTGAACCGGGGACTAAGGAATTTGTTGCAGAGGAGTGAAGAGTGGTGAATTGGGGTGATGACTTTCCAAGTAGTCATCATTCAGAATAGGAGTGGAGCACCCAATTTCCACATCTTCATCTTCTTCATCAATTTCCTGGACGCTTGCCTCTTCAGCTGTGAACTGAGGCATGGGCGATGATACCAATGGAGTGGACATAATGTTGTCCACTTCAATTTCCTCATCCAACTGCTCTGACGAAGCAGCAGAAGGATTTTCTTCATCAGATCCACTAGGGATTTCATAATCCTCACCAAAGGGAACAATCTCCTTTGATGGCATGCTTGAGACAGGAACTGGATCTATTGGATTTTCAAAAGAGCTCGTCAAAGTCTTCACTTTCTTTGGTGCTGAAGACTCTGAGGCGGCGGATGCCTTCCTTTTCTTCACTGATGCTCGCTCCACAACTTTGGTTTTCTTCGCTTCTAATGTAGAAGGAAGAATAGGACTTGGTGTTGATGCAGGAGGAGCAGAGGAAATTCGTTCATTTACCTCAGGCGCAACAGATGTAGTTGCCCTGGCTTGTTCAGTATCTTCAGGCGCAACAAGAGATGCTTCAGCTGGCCTGGCTTGTTCTTTAGGCGCAACACTAGTGGTTTCCCTGGCAATTTCATCTGCGGCTGGAATAGCTTCATCAACCCGGGTGCTCTCATTTTCATCAGCAGCCTGATTTTCATCAGCGGTGCTGGCATGTTCTTCAGTTGGCTGGGCAGATGCTTCAGTCTAAGGACATTCATGTTGCATTGGGCAGCAACATTTGAGGTGAATCTTTCAGCCATTTTCACAAATCTGACTTTGGCTCCAAGCCAATCTGCACGATAGGCGGTGAATTCATCACCGAGTCATTTGATCTCAGTTTGTATAGCAACAAGTTCATCAGTTGTCATTTTGACAACGTTCTTCTTCAGAAAGCGCTCCTTCTTGTATTGAGCTTTCTTCAACTGTCTGCCCTTCTCATATTTCCATTTTTCTTCGCCTATGAAGGCGGTCAGCATGTGACTTTGGCCAGGAGTGAGCTTGAAGTGAAGCATAGGAGTGTTGGGATCCTTGTGCCAGAGATCAATGAAATCAAGGATCAGCTTGGGATCCAACAGAAGAGGCACATCTGTGCCTTTGTCTCTAGCGACCCTTTTTTGTCTATCTCTGATGATTTCAGCGAGTTCTTCATCATCAGCTTCGTCTTCACTGGACGGCACATGAAAGGCAACCTGCTTCTTGTGAGGACTTGGTCTAGTGCCCCGTCGAGCAGTGGCCTTTGTCTTCAGCAAGGTTGGGCCAGTTAAGCATTGCGGAGGAGCTGAAGAACTTGCAGAGGCTCCTGAGACAATTGAGATGCCTGTGGTCCTTTGGCAAGTGGCGAGATGCACAGGTGCCGAGGACTTTGTCGGAGCAACTGAGGGATTTGCAACAGGAGGAACTGGAGCAGCTTGAGGAATTTGCCTCGAGGGCATAGAAGAGCTTGGCCGTGAGGGCATTGCTGAGGTACTTGGTGGTTTGCGAGCTAGCTTCTTAGGCATAGCCTTCTTGGGCTTTCTAGCAGAGGCCTCAGCAGCGGCAGTAGCAGAGTCTTCATTGAATTTCCTCACTACTTCCTTAGCCATTTTGGCCAGTTTTGCTTGCCTCTTGGCCCATTCATCAGGATAGTCCTCACCGCACTTGAGGCTGGTGGGATCAGCAATTTGGCCAGGTGCCAATGGAGGTCTTGGGCAAGGAGGGTGTAGAGTGAATTTCTTCATGTACTTAGGAGTAACATATTAGTACTCCCTCCATTCCCATGCCCATCTCCTCTCAATCCTCTGTATGCGCACCTTGCGCTGATTCTTGTTCTCCTTGCCATGCTTGGCTTCATCGGGAGTGCAATATTCTTCAGAAATGTCATCAGGGATCTCAAACACTGTGTTCACTTCGAGTTTCTTGCCTCCCTTCTGAGGTTTCTTGCCATCTGCCATTTTCTTCAGCTGAGGATTTTGAACAATTGAGTTCTCTGAAGAGGTATGCAGTTTGTCTTCGAGGAACGCTGCAAATGAGTTAAGTTGATGAGAACCTAGAGATTCAGTAGCGGACATGTGTACCTATGAATAGAGTATAGGTGCGAAGAATTTGGAGAGGTCATACGCATTCTCAGAAGTTTTTGCAAAATGAACAAGTTTGAGGAATTTGACCAGAGGTGTCTTGAGGAATTTCACTAAGCGTTCTTTGACTTAGGTTACAGAGTTGTATAGATTGAAAATCCACACAATTGAGGAATCTTGAAGAAAGATGTTGCTTAGAGAAACAGATCAAGAACAGATGCTTGTGTGAGGAGTTTATAAGTGTGGAAGTTGAAGAATAAACACCTTTTTAAGATTTTGTAGAAATCATCAGAATCAACAAGGGCAGTAAAAGTAACCTTTAATTACCCTTGACAAAGAACACGACAAACTGGGAGTAGTAGATTGGAAGTTCGTCAGTCCAGATCTTCCACGCCCTAACTTGGCCGAGGAAGACAGCTATGGCAGCGGCCGAGAGAAGAAATCCGCGGGCGGCGCGAGTATGACGGTGACGAGGTCGAGGCAGTGAAGCTCTTCCTCACCAGCGATGATGGAAGTAGCAGCGGTGCTAGGTCTGGAAGCTCGAGCGAGGGGAAGTGAGGTCGAGCGGGGAAAATGCAGTCTGATGAGGGTGAGGGGTATATATAGCCGAGGTAAAAAACCGCTCGCCAGAGGAAAATGGACGAACATGCCCCTGACTCTTCTCATCCTAGCGACATGTGTCACCCACGTACATAGCGGTGGCGATCGTGTGAGATCGTGGGTGAATAGATAAACCCTATCGTGGGATGTGGAACGGTTTAGGTGGCCAAAGCCGAAAATTCAGATAAGAATATTTTAATGGTTCGTTCGCAAATTCTTCAGCTGACAAGGACACAGTGAAGATTTTGAAAGGGTTTCAAATAGAACGCACATGAAGAATTTGTGAGCAGATTGGTTTGAGTTTAGCATAGAGGGGGAAGGGTCCGATCACATTCACTTAGCAGAAAAGGCAACTTGAAGATTTAGCAATAAGTGAATGCTGTAGAGGACAAAAAAAAACACACACACACACACACACATATATATATATATATATAGTCAATAAACAACAACGACGGAAAGAGTGAATATTATGCAAATTTGAAGAATTTGAACAACTGGGGAAATTCAAAACTGAAAAAAAACTCAAATTGAATTTTTTTTCAACTTTTGTAGGTGGCGTGACCCACCGTATAAGAATGATGATTTCAGACGCCGCGTACAATTGTCGTAGGGCTCTGAGAATCAAATTCTTCGTTAATTTCTTCACACTTATAGGGTTAGTCTTCATTGATTGAAGAAAAACGTTACTTCGTGTGTTGCACATCTAAGTCATCAATTCTGTATAAGTGTTAGGATGTGTGTCCTTTTCAATGGACATTCGAAGATTCTAAGGTATTTAGCTCACACCGCAACTTCCTAAATCTCTTCTCATCCAAGGGCTTTGTGAAGATATCGGCTAGCTGTTCTTCAGTCTTCACATGCTGGATAGAGATGTTGCCCTTCAACACATGATCGCGAAGAAAATGATGACGAATCTGAATGTGCTTTGTCTTCGAGTGCTGAACTAGGTTATGAGCAATCTTGATGGCACTCTCATTGTCATAGTAGAGAGGCACATTCTTCACATTGATGGCGTAGTCCTTGAGGGTTTTCTTCATCCATAGCAATTGAGCATAGCACGAACCAGCAGCAATGTACTCATCTTCAGCAGTAGAAAGTGATACGCAGTTCTGTTTCTTCGAGGACCAACATACCAAGGATCGTCCGAGGAAATGGCATGTGCCTGATGTTGACTTGTGGTCTACACGGTCACCAGCATAGTCAGAGTTTGAATATCCAATGAGATTAAAATCCGAGCCCTTGGGATACCATAATCCAAGTGTTGGAGTGTGAGCTAGATATCGAAGAATATCCTTCACAGCCTTATGGTGTGATTCCTTCGGTGTAGCTTGAAAACGGGCACACATGCAAACACTAAGCATAATATCTGGCCTAGATGCACATAAATACAATAAAGAGCCAATCATGGAGCGGTATACCTTTTGATCGAAGTCAATACCATTTTCAACAGTGCATAGATCGCCATTTGTGGGCATAGGGATTTTGACGCCTTTGCAATCTTGCATGCCGAATTTCCTCAATACATCCTTGAGGTATTTCTCCTGAGATATGAAGATGCCGTTGCACTATTGACGTATTTGAAGACCTAAGAAGAATTTCAATTCTGCCATCATAGACATTTGATATTCTTCACTCAACATATAGGCAAATTCATCACTGTAACGTTGGTCAGTACAGCCAAAGATGATATCATCAACATATATTTGGCACACGAATAATTCATCATCATAGGTTTTGGTGAAAAGAGTTGGGTCAAGTGAACCGGGTTTGAAGCCTTTCTTCATGAGGAATTCCTTCAAATTATCATACCACGCCCGAGGGGCCTGCTTGAGGCCATAGAGAGCCTTATCGAGTCTGAAGACTTTGTCAGGATGCTTTGGATCTTCAAAACCTGGGGGCTGAGCAACATATACTTCTTCCTCAAGTTTACCATTGAGGAATGCACTTTTCACATCCATTTGATATAAGATGATATTATGATGGTTAGCATAAGCAAGTAATATGCGAATAGCCTCAATTCTAGCAACAGGTGCAAAAGTTTAATCAAAATCAATTCCTTCAACCTGTGTGTAGCCTTGAGCTACAAGCCGTGCCTTATTTCTCACAACAAGGCCATTTTCATCTTGCTTGTTGCGGTAGACCCATTTGGTGCCGATTATATTGTGCTTGCGTGGGTCTGGTCGCTTGACAAGTTCCCACACATTGTTGAGCTTGAACTGATGTAATTCCTCTAGCATTGCTTGAATCCACTCAGGCTCCAGAAATGCCTCATCTACTTTGGTGGGCTCTGTGATAGAGACAAAAGCAAAGTTCCCACAAAAGTTAGACAAATGTGAAGCCTTTGAGCGTGTGAGGGGACCTAGTGCGTTGATGTCGCTGATGATTTTCTCGATCTGCACTTCATTTGCAACGCGAGGATGAGCGGGTTGGCGATGTTGAGTTGGCTCAGCATTTTCTTCAGAGTCATTTTCTTCAGGTGCGCCAGCTTGCTGTTCTTCACATTCTGGAATGACTTCTTCAGCAGATTCTTCAGTAGGAATGACATTCTCAGTAGCCTTGAACTGGTACTTTCCTCAGGAGGTAGGTGCTTTCTTTGCGAGCCATTAGTTTCATCGAACCGCACATCTACAGTTTTAACAACCTTGTGGTGAAAGGAGTTGAAGACTCTGTAGGTGTGCGAGTCCTTTCCGTAACCAAGCATAAAACCTTCATGTGCTTTTGGTGCAAGTTTAGAATTTTGATGAGGATCACTAATCCAACATTTAGCATCGAAGACTTTGAAATAACTCACATTGGGTTTCCTGTCAGTGAGGAGTTCATATGAGGTCTTTTTGAAGAATTTGTGAAGATATACCGTGTTGATGATGTGGCACGCAGTATCAATTGCCTCGATCCAGAAGTGACGAGGCGTCTTGTATTCATCAAGCATAGTGCGAGCCATCTCAACAAGAGTCCTGTTCTTATGCTCCACAATGCCATTCTGCTGAGGAGTGTAAGGAGAAGATAACTCATTAGCAATACCAAGTTCATCAAGATAGTCATCAAGACCAGTATTCTTGAACTCGGTCCCATTGTCACTTCTGATGTGCTTGATCTTCATACCAAAGTTGGTTAAAGCCCTTGAGGAAAATCGTTTGAAGACTTCTTGCACTTCACGTTTGTAAGTGACGATATGCACCCATGTATAACGAGAATAGTCATCACCAATAACAGAGCCATATAATGATGCTTCATTGGTGAATGAGGAATAACGATTAGGGCCAAAGAGATCCATGTGAAGCAGTTCAAATGGACGAGTGGTAGCAATGATAGTCTTTGAGAGATGCTTGGCCTTGGTCATCTTTCCATCTTCACAGGCTCCACATAGGTGATCCTTGAGGAATTTGACATCCTCGATGCCAATGACATGCTTCTTCACGAGAGTGTGCAAGTTCCTCATGCCAGCATGACCAAGTCGTTGATGCCATAGCCAGCCTTCTGAAGGTTTTGCAAGTAGACATGTAGCAGGTTGTGGTCCTGTAGAGAATTCAACAAAGTTTAAAGATCTCCTCTCCTAAAGCCTTCAAAGACTTTGGAATGGTCAGCTTCCATGATCACAACATAACGATACTTGCCAAAGATAACAACCATATCAAGATCACAAAGCATTGAGACTGACATGAGGTTGAATCCTAAGGACTCGACAAGCATGACTTTGTCCATGTGTCGATCCTTTGAGATCGCATCCTTACCTAGACCCAATACCTTGCTTTTTCCTTTGTCAACGTAGATGATTTGCTTCAGATGTGATGGAGATAAAACAGTGTCCATCAATAAGTTCTTGTCACCAGTCATGTGATTTGTACATCCACTATCGAGGACCCACTCAGTGGCTTTGGGTTGATCATCCTGCAGATGAATTAGTGCAGCTTACGAACTCATATACTTCATCAATGAAGAATATGATATCAAATTCAGCAGATCAATTTCCAAGCAATAGAATAGATATCGCAGTATGAGGACGTGAGAAATGAAAATGCATTTCTTCATGATTAGCTTGCATCCTTTCAAGCATATTCAGGTCTCCAGCCAATTCTTCGGACGTTTAGGTTCGTCTGGAGACCTGACCCTGCAAAAGAGATTAGTTCTTTTTCTTCACCACCCACATCTGGAGGGGTGGCAAAGAGTTCATCATTCCGCGAGCTCCATAAGGGAAAGGTGGCATAGATGCCAATCCACTTCGTTTCACATAAGAGGGGTTAGGGTAAGCATATGAATAAGCAGAGAAATTCTTCGAGGACTTATGAACATAATGATTTGAAGAATAATGCACACATTCATAGCCCTTAGATATTCCCTGCGAAACAGAAGTGTTAGCATGATGATGTTCATATTAGGACTTTGATCCATATGAGGAATTTGATCCATGTAGGAATGTGGTCCATATGAGGACTTTGATCCATATGAAGAATTTGATCTGGGGTTCCTATTCTTCACAGGTGGTGTCATGATGACATTCACCTGAAGACATTCAAGGCACCTTCTGGGAACCCATATTTTCTTCATAGGGGGACCGTTCCTGTAGTTAGTGCCAACATATCTAGCAAATACTTCACCATTCTGATTTTTGAACAGCTTATAGTTGGAGTCAAATGACTCATCAGAAGAATATGAAGATTCACATGTAAAGCCAGATAAAGTAGATGGATCTACTGGAGGTCCCTTTGCAGCAACCCATGAGGTTTTGGGATACTGCTCAGGCTTCCAGTATGTTCCATCAGCATTGAGTTTCCTCTCAAAGGCAATACCCTCTTTCCTAGGGTTCCTGTTGAGGATCTGCTTTTTAAGCACATCACAAAGTGCTTGATGCCCTTTGAGGCTTTTGTACATGCCTGTCACATACAATTCCTTTAGCCCTGCATTGTGAGTGATACTAGCAGTATCCTCAGATGAGGAATTAGTGATAGCAGAGACAGTTGAAGAATTTGCAGCAGTAGAAGCATTTGAACTTTCAGGTGAAGAATTAGCAGATTCGCATTCAATGCACTTCAAACATGGTGGAATGAATTCTTCCCGAGCAGCGCTGATCTTTTGAGCAAGTAACGAGTCACGCTCCTTCTGAAGATCTTCATAACTCACCCTTAGCTTCTCAAGATCTTGCTTTCTTTGAAGAAATTCATAAGAAAGCTTCTCATGATCAAATAAGAGAGTGTTATGATGACTCTGAAGGTTATCAAACTTGGACTGAAGTCTCTGAAGATTTTCAGCCAAAGTTTTGGTGCGATCCATTTCTTCACCCAACATATCATCACCCTTATCTAGCATATTTTGAACCTTTTCAAAAGCCTTTTGTTGTTTTATAGCAATCTTAGCAAGTTTAGAGTAGCTATCCTTGAGGTTTTCATCAGATTTATCCTCACTTGATTCAGAGGAGGGATATTTGAGTACATTGGCACCCTTTGCCATGAAGCAATAGGTGGGAGCGTAGTCATCATCGCCATCGTCAGCCGTGTTGGGGAAGTCATTCTCCTCAGAGTTGAAGATGGACTTGCTGACGAAAGCAGTAGCGAGGGCTAGGCTCGCCACACTAGATTCTGACTCCTCATATGCCTCCTCCTCCTCCTCATTTTCCTCAGATTCAGCCTCAGAGTCCATTTCCTTGCCAATGAATGCCCGAGCCTTCTTGGAGCTGCTCTTCTTGTGAGATGAAGACTTCGAGGATTTTGACGATGATGACTTTGAAGATTTCTTGTTCTTCTTTGAGTCATTAGAACTGTAAGCCTTGTGTTTCTTCTTCTTTGATTCCTTTTCCCACTAAGGACAATCTTGAATGTAGTGACCAGGTTTCTTGCATTTGTGGCAAGTTCTCTTCTTGTAGTCATGGGATGAGGAATCTGATCTCATGTCATCATTTCTTGAGGATTTACCAAAGTGACCACGTCTTGAGAACTTCTGGAATTTCCTCACGAGCATTGCTAGCTCCTAGCTCAGTTCTTCACGATCACCAAGGCTGCTACCAGAATCCTCACCTTCAGATTCAGAGACTGCCTTGGCCTTCAAAGCACGAGTTCTGCCATAGCTTGATCCATAGAGATCTCTCTTCTCAGCAATTTGGAACTCATGAGTGTTTAGCCTCTCGAGGATATCAGCAGGATCAAGAGCCTTGTAGTCTCCACGTTCTTGTATCATTAGTGCTAGAGTGTCAAATGAGGAATCAAATGATCTCGGTAATTTCTTCACCACCTCATGGTCGGTGATGTCAGTGACACCAAGTGCTTGAAGCTCAGTTGAGATGTCTGTGAGGCGATAGAAGGTTTGCTGAACATTTTCATTGTCGAGTCTTTTGAAGCGGTTTAAGAGATTGTGAAGAACGTCAACTCGAGAGTCACGCTGTGTTGAGACTCCTTCGTTGACCTTGGACAGCCTATCCCAGATAAGCTTAGCTGTCTCCAAAGCACTCACTCTGCCATACTGCCGTTTGCTCAGATGGCCACATATGATGGTCTTCGCTTGAGAGTCGAGTTGTTTGAATCTCTTCACGTCAGCAGCGTTGATGGTAGTAGTGACAAAGGGAACACCATTTTCCACAACATACCAGAGATCGTTGTCAATTGCCTCAAGATGCATTCACATCTTATTCTTCCAGTAGGGGTAGTCCGTCCCATTGAAGGTAGGACACCCAGCAGAGACCTTGATCATACCTGCGGTCGACATAACTAAAACTCCAGGCGGTTAAACTAAAATCACACAGAACAAGGGAGTACCTCGCTCTGTTATCAATTGAAAGTGCGTTAAGTCGACTAGAGGGGGGTGAATAGGCAATTTTTACAAATTCGTCACTTAGGAATTTCACAGTGAGGAAATTCCTAAGTCACGAACGATTAGCAATGGAATAAGTACTTAGATGCAAGCATAACAGAACAGAAGCACAGTCATCATGATGAAATGAAAACAAGCACAGACTACACGAAGCGTAAACACAGGATAATCAGGCTGAAGACAAACTGACTGAAGAAATTGAACTGAGGAAATTGAGAAAATCTTCAGTCAAAGTCTGCAAACAGTAACGATCAAGTATACAACACAGTAATGAGGAAATGAAAGGGTTGAGGAAATAGAACCAGTTAGCTCGGTGAAGACAGTGATTTGGTAGACCAGTTCCAACTGTTGCGACAGTTGTACGTCTAGTTGGAGCACTAGGTATTTAAATATGAGGACACACAGTCCCGGACACACAGTCCTCACCATATTCTCCTTGAGCTAAGGTCACACAGACCTCGCCCAATCACTCGTGGTAAGTCTTCAGGTGACTTCCAAACCTTCACAAACTTGGTCACTCGGCGATCCATAATTTCCTCTTGGATGCTCTAGACCATGAGGCCTAACCGTCTGGAACATGCAAGTCTTCAAAGGTAACAAGCGTCGGATCCACACACGAACAATCTCTTCAGTGATGCTCAATCACTTTGGGTTTGTAGGTGTTTGGGTTTGGGTTTTCCTCACTTGATGATTTTCACTCAAAGTCCTCGGAGGATGGGATGCTCTCAATTGACAAGTGTCAGTTTCTCTCGGAGCAGCCAACCACACTACAAGAGGAACCCCCTTCAGCAATGCATCGATGCGTTGTTGTATGTCCATATATGTGTTTCTAAGGTCTACACCAATGGATTTAAATGTGTGGTCTTATGTGGCATTGCAAGGGTCTACAACAACGTATATGCATGCGTTGGTAAACAACATGAATAAGCGTTGTAAGCTAGCAACGTATATAGTTAGTGCTTAACAACACTTGGTATGCGTTGGTGGATACCCTAACAAAAGAACTTTCAAATTGACATAATACAATTCCTACATAGCATGATCAATCAATAGTTTTTATATCTTTCCATCCAGAATTACATAGGTCAATGCAGATAGTGCATAGGAGCCACAAGTTATAATAAACAAAAAGGTCTCATATATTGAATTGCCACTGTTGTATTACAAAGGACATGATCCAAAGATAACAAGATGTGAAACTATCTAGTAGCCCAATTCAAAACTTCGAAATCAACATCCCAGCCAATCTAATACATAATGCTTGAGAAATTGACCCTAAAAATCACATTCCAAAACAGAATATGAAACTATCTAGTAGTAGCCCCATTCTCAACCTTGCAATCAACATTTGAGGCATGCATCGCTAATTTATCTTTGGCAATCTACAACAACAACAACGAAATGAGGACAAAATCTGGTTAATAGAGCAATAAATTTAAAAGACAAAATCTGATTAATAGACCAATATATTTAGAAGAGGAGCAACATACATAGGTTGAATAATACAATGATAAATTTAAAGGAGGAGCATAACACAAAGGTTGAAGGCCCTTGTTGCATCTACTGAGTTGGCATGTTCATGCATGCGCGTGCAGTGCGTTAGTTTCTCACCAAATATCATAAGGTTCAATTCAACTACATTATATTATGTCTCTTATTTTTGTAAGAAGGTACAAGAAAGACAAAAAAACATGAAGAAATTCACAAGCAAGACCCAGAAAGATTACATGTTCACCAGCAGAAAGCTTTGGATCTTACTTTTATATAAGAGTGCATCCAGTTATGTTTACATTGTCCTTGGATGAAAAAAGTTAGTGCCCCAGTACTCGAAAAAGTAGGGGCTAAAATTGATTCTATCATAACTGATTTGCCTCCATCCTGCATCATATAGTAATGGTATAAGAAAATATCCCCTGCTTAGTCGAAGTTCAGAATTTTCGCAGGTTTATATGGCCAAAGTAGATATGCATCGACAACATAATAAAGTAATATATGTATGAATGCATTGCCTACCCTGAATGATGTTCGCTGTCACTGCAGTCTAAGGATCAAGGTCAGCTTTCCGCGAGGAAGGTGGAAAATTAATTTTCATCAACTTGGTTCTTTGGAATCATGGACTTCAGATTCTAAATATTTATGAACAACATAATAGGGTAGATAACATATATGGATAAAGTTATATCAAGTTCGTTTAGACATTACGATTAATGTGCGGTGAGCAGGTCCGTTACAGAAGTATGCAATGCCCTGGACCTAGATATCGTGTTGTAACTCTGCACCCCGGCTTTATCATTCTTACAGAAGAGAAAAGGCTAACAAAAGGTGTGCAAAAAATAATCCCTAATTAGCATGCTATCAAGAAGACATGAAAGAAGATAGCTCACAACAGCTAGGGGAGGGGCCATGCAGCCATGGAATATCGCAATATATATTGAAAGTTTGTGCCTTGCTTAGCAGGTTGTAGTGCCATGAAACACCACTACGGGCACATGTACGCACACGCACTAATGGCCTTCGACATGCCCTGCCACAAGACGCTGCTGCTGCCATGCCATGCCACTTCAATTTATATTGAAAGTTTGTGTCTATTTAGCTTTAGATGATATAAACATGCGAACAAATGTAGGTACCAATGTTAAATTGTGAGTCTATATTACCTGTAGCTATCATACAGTGAATGCGACTGAAAGATGTTCAACTGATCTTCTCATGTATCAACTGCAAACTAAATCAATCAACGAAACAATTTGCCAAGTCTGTTAGTATCCTTATTGTATGAATATAGGGTCAAAATATATACATAAAAAATGTCTGCTAGTTACCTTGGAGCTTATCTCTTCAATCTGTACAACTTCCGAAAGGCAAGTCCTATGTACACTTGATGCATCTAATGTGGAAATAAATTAAATTAAATATGGAAATCATGGTAGCTCTATTCTTTAGAAAGAAACATAGTTTCATAGAACCTAATGTGGAAAATAAAATAAGTTAAATATGGAAATCATGGTAGCTCTGTTCTATAGAAGGAAACATAGTTTCATAGAACCTAACGTGGAAAATAAATTAAATTAAATAGGGAAATCATGATAGCTCTGTTCTTTAGAAAGAAACATAGTTTCATAGAACCTAATGCGGAAAATAAAATAAATTAAATATGGAAATCATGGTAGCTTTGTTCTTTAGAAAGAAACATAGTTTCATAGAACCTAACATGGAAAATATATTAAATTAAATATGGAAATCATGATAGCTCTATTCGTTAGAAAGATTGTGACAATTGAAAATATGATGACGAGCTGCACAAGCAAGTTCATTGCAGAAACACGAATACCAACTTCCAGGGTTTCTAGTTGCATTCTAAAATCTGAAAATTTCTAGGGAACTTGTCTATCTTGGAATCAGTTTGCGCAACAAAACCACGTTGGCATTTGAACAAACACCTCTGGCACATAAAAATACAAAAATACCTGTAGAGACACACATATTCACTTCTGATATAGTCAAAGATACAATCCCATCTGCAGTAATACATAGCTTAGTGTCGGTGTACAAAAGTAGGGGCTCTCCTTTTGACCCCTTTACTTGTGCACGGGCAGTCAGAGCCGCGCCCGCGACCACACTTAAACAAGGCAAAGGAGGGAAGCCGGCGGGAAACCGAAGCACAAGACAAACAAGGCGACACCAAGACCAGAAGCATAAAAGAGCAAAGGGGCGAGGTGGACTCCCCCGGCAAGACCCTTGCCGGGGCGGCCTCCGCGGCCCCGGCAAGGGCCTTGCCGGGGCAACTTGCCCAACGCCAGCAGAGCGAGCCACCCTTGAGCCCAAGGGTTCCAAACGCCGCCAACAACTACATTGGACACAGGGCTCGGGAGGCACCTCTGTGGTGGCATGCAGATCTTTGTCAAGATCATGAATACATGAGATCTGATGAGAACCAGAAGACGACGACCCTCGGTGGGATCCTAGCCGAGGAAATCCACAAAGACCCCCGGCAAGCCCCTTGCCAGGGACGACCGCAGCGCCACGGCAAGACCCTTGCCGGGCCCCCCGGCAAGACCCTTGCCGAAGACACTAGCGGGGCCATAGCCGGGCCCGCGTCTACCAAGATGCCACCGCCGTCCCCAAGCAGCTGCTAGCTCAACCAACTGGGCTGGCACGTGCGTGCCGACAGGCGGCCTCTACACCGACCCAGCAAGCACCTGCGTGGTGGCATGCAGATCTTCGTCAAGACTCCACCACGGCGCCAACCCAGCAGCCAGCCAACGTGGCGCCACGACGCCTCGTCAGCTCGGGCGTGTGTCGAGGCCAGGCGGAGCGGCGACAGCTGGGACGTGCTTCCTCGCCGTCCCCGATAAAGCAAGGGGGCCACGTCGGCAGCGTATTAAATGCATTTGTCCGACAGTCCCAGAGGATATGCTTATCGGCTGTAGACCTTTCCACCTCCTGTGTGCCACTGTGGCAACCCCTTTTGCCTATAAAAGGAGGCCCGAGGCGACCAGGAGAAGGATTCGGCTCTTTGGAACTACGCAGCCACCGTAGCTAGCTCGAGAGCTCAAGAACACTCTGAAATACACACCAAAGCAGGACTAGGGTATTACGCATCCTCGCGGCCCGAACCTGGGTAAACGATCTTTGTTCTAGATCCTAAACCTGCTCTTCTCATAGCCCCGCGCCCGCCGACCGTAGAAGTGATTCCAATGATCCCATACGTATCGTTTTCCCCAACATCTTTGGCGCGCCAGGTTGGGGGCGCAGTTGTGAGAATCTGGTTTAGCAGCCAGCTTAGCAGTTCCTCGTGGCCATGGCCTCCAAAGAAGAAGACGGCCAAGAGAATGGCACCACCTGCAAGCACAAAGGGCGCCAGTGCGGCGACAGGAAAGCTAAGTCATGCCGAACTTTAAATATTTCCTTTTTATATAAGGTTATTCACCTAGGAGATCTCGTCCTTTGTATGGAAAACCTGCACGCAATGGGGCCATTCCACTATTGGCAAAGCCCTTATTCTGTTTCGAGTCCACTCAACAGCTTAAGTGGCCGCGTCGAGAACGGCACGGTAGCCTTCCGCAATTGGCAACGCTCTCGATTCTGACTCGAGTCAAGCTCGACAGTTCGAGCGGCCATGTTGAGGGAGGTAAGGTGACTCGCCTGGCAGCAAGCATACCAAGCAGGCTATTGGGGATCCGTCCTCAAGGCGCCGTGGCCTGGGTTACGCGCCGGCAAGCCTACCCGATTAACGTAGGGTGGACATACAAAGGGGGATTGAACAGGAAGATAACGTGCATCATATCAAAAGTGATGCAGAGTTATATTACATCAATTGTTGCTGCAGTTCTAACTAAAGATAAAAATTGTCTTGGTCATGAACCTGCAATGGCTGTGAGAAACGGGGTGTCTAGTCCCGGCGCTAGCCCTCTACCCTCTGGATTCCATCAATGCCGCTGATGACGGGCTCGATATGCTCCCTGAGCGGTGCAAGGTCCACATCCTCTGGCAAGCTCTCCAGCGCAGCGTCGAAGTCGTGGTTGGGATTCTAGTATGCCACCTTGGTAAGAACCTTGGTCATGGCACCCCGGCAAAGCCTCCGGGCCTAGGTCCACATCCTCTGGCAAGCTCTCCAGCGCAGCGTCGAAGTCGTGGTTGGGATTCTAGTATGCCACCTTGGTAAGAACCTTGGTCATGGCACCCCGGCAAAGCCTCGGGGCCTCATTGGCCAGGAAAGTCACCCTGGTGGAGCGGAAATGCTCCAGGGCTACGAGAACACCCTCGAAGAACAAGGTCAGCTTGGCGTTGGGGCTCACATTGCGCTCCAGGGTGTACCTCACATTGGGCATCCCCATGGTAGCCAGTTGCGTGGTGATCCTGCCGGCGACGTCTTCGAGGCGGCCGATCCAGCGGTTCTCGCCTTCCACAAAATCCTTGTGGTTGGCGGCTTCGTTCTTCCACTGCTGCTTCTCGGCCTCTAGATCCTTGGCCAGGGTCTCCTCCCGGGCCTTGGCCTCCAAAAGCATCTTCTCAAGACCCTCCAGCTTCAGCTTCAGGTCTTTGATGGAGTCGTTGGATTTGGAGAGCCGCTCAGCCTTGCCGAGGACTGCGCCCTGCGCCTCCGCCAGGGCACCGTTGAGCGTGTCCTTCTCCTTGGCCTGCTTCAGGGCCTGATCCTTCAGCCCACCCCGCTCCACCTCCAGCTCTTTTACCTTGCCGGCGTGAGCCAGAGCCTGGGCATCGAGTGCCTCCTTGTGCCTATGCTCCAGCTCCTGGGTCCGCTGCATGACAAGCTTCTCCACCTCCTCATCCTTGCCACGGAGCGTTGCGGCGAGCCTCTCCTCGCGCATGGAAAGGTCCTCCTCCTGGGGGTTTAGCGCAGCCTGCTACTGGTGCCGAGCGGCCTCGGCCTGAGCGGCCTCCTGCTTCGCCAGTTCCTGGGCCTTCTCGATGTCGGCCTGCTTCATGACGAGCGCCAGGTCGCGCTCAGCCAGCGCGTCCTGGGCGGCCTTCAGGTCCTTGTGGGCCTGGCGGAACCAAGCCTGCGCCTCGGCAACGTGCTTCTCGAGGTCCGCCTCAGCCTTGTCCACCACCGCCATCCTGGACTTGGCCTTGTCCAGGCGAGCGCGGTGAAGTGCCCGGAGCTTCTAGAAGTTGGCGCTCATGGCCTGGAGGAGCCGCTCTTCCTGGGAACCGCCGCCACCGGCGCTCGGCTCGTCAACGACCTCAAGCCCGGCGGCGGCGAGCACTTCATCATCGAACACCTCCCCTTCGACGAGCGCCCCGGTGCTCGCCGTCCCTGGGAGGTGGAGGAACAGGTCTTCGCCCACCCTCAGGTACCTGCCTGAGCCAGAGGCAGTGGAGGAGGAAGGTTGGTCTTCAGCCACCTCCTCCTCGACAGCGGCCTTGCCGGCCTCCTCGGCAGGCCCCTCGACGGCCTCCTCAGCAGGCCCCTTGGCGGCACCCTTGGCGGCCTCCTCGGTGGCGATCTTCTCGGCCTCCGCCGCAGCATCCTTGGCGACATCCTCGATGACGGTGTCTATATCCTCCGGATCCGCCGAGGAAGGGTCTAGATACCGAGAAGGGGATGAGGCGAAGCCAAGACCAAGATTCACAAAGAAGAGAAAAAGGAACAGGGACAGAAGGCGAGTGACTTACCCGTGCCGGGCTGGGAAGCAGAGGTCCCCTCCCCGCCAACATTTGGCGCCGAGGCGAAGCCACCAGCGCCCGAGTTCGCCTCCTCCTCCTCCGTGTGCATGGGCTCGGTGCTTGGCGCCCTTGCCAGGGACGCCCCTCGGGGCGGCGTAGTCAATGGGGGCGGCGTGTTGGGGGTAGCCCTCGGCGGTTCCTCCTGCTGCCGCCCTCCTCCTACAACCACGGCAACATTAGCACCAAGAGATCGTTCCTCCAACACACGTTGACAAGGGGTGGGTGATGAACTTACGCTGGGGGATGTGCTGGGGGCTGCTATCCGGGCTGCTCAACACCACCAGCGGTGTACCGGAAGTACCTGCAGGGGGCTGGTCGCTCGCCGAAGCCCTGGCCCTCTTCACCCTTTCGGCCAGTGTCTCCGCATCCCTACAAAGAAGAAGAACAGATTAAGATAAGTGGCACAGATTGAGGAGACGGAGATGACAAAAGGAAACAAGATACTGACTCATCCTCCACCTCCTCTTCTGCTGCCTTCCTCTTCCTCCTTGGGCTGAGGGACCCAAAGTCAAAGACGACCTCCACGTCGACATCTGCCGGAGGAGGGGAAGCTGATGGAGTCCGAGGGCGCTTGGACGAAGAAGAGGCAGTTGCTTTCTTCTTCGCCGCGGCGGCGACACCGCGGCCTTCACCAACTTCTTCGCCGCCACGGCCCTTGTCTGGCGCGCGGACCCCTCCTGGGGTTGCCGCAATTGCACAGGCCTGCCGGGCCGGATCGGCTCGCCGGAGGTGGCCCACCCCAGGACTCGCCCTCTCCCCGGGGCTGGGGGATCGACAGCCTCGGCCTCCTCCTCCGACGACTCATCGACCACATCCTCGATGAGAGGGGCCCCGATGCCGGCGCTGCTGGCCTCCCCAGCGGACTCCGCCCACTGGGCAAGCTCCTTTTCCTCCGCAGCCGCCGCGGCCTTGTCCTCCACGCCGCCGGTGCTGCCAGCCTCCTTTGTGAGCTCTGCCTCCGCCGCCCTGGCAACGATGTAGTCCAGCTCCGCCTTGGTGGTGTCCTGGACGAGCCGCGGTTTGGCGCGGACGTACTTCTCCTCCAAGATGTCAAAAAACTCCTGCACCTGATCCGCCGGCGGCTCGGCCCAAGTTGGGACGAGGCCATGCGCGTTGAACTCCGGCATCATGGAAATGATGTCGTTTCGACGCGAGTTGTTGCTCAGAGGGACCACCCCCGCCGGCAACCCAAACAAGGGCCCCTTGGCGACCTTGCCGACCTTCGCGGCGGCCTTCGCGGCCTTGCCGAACCGCTCGACCTTGCCTTCACGGTTCACGTCGAGCTGGAAGAGCCGCTGGCAGAAGTGGGCGTGCCCCATCACCGTGAGGTTGTGGTCCAAGCCGAGGCGAAGCCTCATGATGTCGGCCGCATTCGTGAAGAGCCAGGCCGGCCTCCCCTTGTTGTGCAGCGGAGCGGTTCGGCGGCGGATGAAATCCGCCCCGATCATCTCAAGGGTGAACCCGGCCTCGGTGAGACGAAGAATCCTGGTGGTGGTGACCGTGAGCTTCTTGTCGTTGACATCGACATCACTCCAGTCGTTTCTGCGGATCGGCGGCGCGTGGCGGCCCCGGCAAAAGTTTGGCGGATCTTTCCCTTCAATCCAGCACCACCGGCCCCGCCACTCCTCCCACCTCTCCTTCTGGGCGCTGTCCGGATATGTCTCTTTCTCCTGGGTCCTAGGGATCCAGGCGACACAACCAGAAATGGCGCCCCCTTTTGGATGTGAGGGAAGAAGTAGTGGCGGAAGAGCGCCGTGTTGGAATGCACTCCGGTGAAGCCCTCACAGAGATGAGCGAAAAGGACTATGCACGCCACAGCATTCGGAGTAAAATCCAGAAGGCGGAAGCCATAGGTGTGCATGACATCCTTGAAGAAATCGGAGAAAGGGGGACAGAGCCCGCAAGAGAAGTAATCAACGAAAAATGGGTACCGATTCGGGCCGGCTTCGGCGAAGGCAGCGGGGATGACGCGCGTGGCCAGATGCCCTGTCGTCTCGCTCCCCGTCTTGCACCCCCACAGGTGCTTGAAGTAGTCCCGGAGTTCGACCGCATCGACCGTCGACAAAAGTAGGCGTGCTGCGTCCGCCGCACCCCCAACCCGCTCTCCGGCGGCTCCTTCTCCCTGGCGTCCTTGGCCACCCCCTTGCCTCTGCTGGTTTAGGGCGCCATGGCGGTTGAGGAAGACAAAGGTGCGGTGATGAGCGAAGGCAAGAGCTTGAGAAGGAAGAAGAAGGGGACGACAGTTCCGAGATTGGAGAAAGCACGGAGGGTAAATGAGCACCGCGCCCGCGGTTATTCCTTTTTACGGGAAAGGCGCGGGCCGCCTCTTTTCCCATGAACTGCGACGTGACGCATGCATGCGGGAACTGCCCCACGCATGACCCCCACGTCACATACAACCCCCCACATCACGCGTTCAACGTGGGTTGTGGGGAAGCGCAGCGGCCAAAAAAATTCACTGCGGTAAAATCCGCCCACCTGTCCGTGCACCGTTCTGGGCCTAGCCCAACAACACGTCGCGCTTATGTGTGGCCCAGGCCCGGGGGCTCCTGTCGGTGTACAAAAGGAGGGGCTCTTCTTTTGACCCCTTTACTTGTGCACGGGCAGTCAGAGCTGCGTCCGCGGCCACACTTAAACAAGGCAGAGGAGGGAAGCCGGAGGGAAACCGAAGCACAAGACAAATAAGGCGACGCCAAGACCAGAAGCATAAAAGAGCAAAGGGGCAAGGTGGACTCCCCCGGCAAGACCCTTGCCGGGGCGGCCTCCGCGGCCCCGGCAAGGGCCTTGCCGGGGCAACTTGCCCAACGCCAGCAGAGCGAGCCACCCTTGACCCCAAGGGTTCCAAACGCCGCCAACAACTACATTGGACCCAGGGCTCGGGAGGCACCTCTGTGGTGGCATGCAGATCTTTGTCAAGATCATTAATAAATGAGATCAGATGAGAACCAGAAGATGATGACCCTCGGCGGGATCCTAGCCGAGGAAATCTACAAAGACCCCCGGCAAGCCCCTTGCCGGGGACAACCGTAGCGCCACGGCAAGACCCTTGCCGGGACCCCCGGCAAGACCCTTGCCGAGGACAGCAGCAGGGCGACAACCAGGCCCGCGTCTGCCAAGATGCCACCGCCGTCCCCAAGCAGCTGCTAGCTCAACCTGCTGGGCAGGCACCTGCGTGGCGACGGGCGGCCTCTACAGCGACCCAGCAAGCACCTGCGTGGTGGCATGCAGATCTTCGTGAAGACTCCACCACCGTGCCAGCCCAGCAGCCAGCCAACGTGGCGCCACGATGCCTCGTCAGCTCGGACGCGTGTCGAGGCCAGGCAGAGCGGCGACAGCTGGGACGTGCTTCCTCGCCGTCCCCGATAAAGCAAGGAGGGCACATCAGCAGCGCATTAAATGCGTTTGTCCGACGGTCCCAGAGGATAGGTTTATCGACTGTAAACCTTTCCACCTTCTATGTGCCACTGTGGCAACCCCTTTTCCCTATAAAAGGAGGCCCGAGGCGACCAGGAGAAGGATTCGGCTCTTTGGAACTACGCAGCCAGCATAGCTAGCTCGAGAGCTCAAGAACACTCTGAAATACACACCAAAGCAGGACTAGGGTATTACGCATCCTCGCGGCCCGAACCTGGGTAAACAATCCTTGTGCTAGCTCCTAAACCTGCTCTTCTCACAACCCCGTGCCCGCCGACCGTAGAGGGATTCCAGTGATCCCATAGGTGTCATTTTGATGAATATCAAGAAACAGATGTCAACAATGTATACAGGTACAAACAGAAAGAGAGGGAATCCAAATTAACATAATCAGATCAGGCAAAATTCATGGAGAGAGAGAGGAGAGGGGGGAGGGAGGTTGTTGACTTCCATATATACATCTTTCACCATCCAGCGGCGACCTGCCACTGCCAATACTGCCATGATCTGCCTCCACGAGCAACCACAAATGCCCTAACATGTCACGAGTAGTCGCTACTATCATGGTGGTCCATTAGGAGAGGATGAGAGGGAAGGTGATAGACTGGGGAGGAGACGGCAGCGCCACCAAAAAAGGGATCAAGAAGAGTCTAGAGAGGAAGAGATTCTGGAGACGAAGGATTTTTTTCTTTTGAGGGGGTGCGAGGTGGGGGGTATCTTGACTCTATCGGTTCGTGGGTACAAGAAATTTTTTCTGGAGGGAGTTCGTGGGTAAACAGTTAGGCATGGCAAGGTGGGCTTGACCAGCGCATAATTATTTCGTTGCCAAGCATCTGTTGCTATATGTAGGTTGTTGTTGTAGTGCCAGCTAGTGGTTGTAGGGGACGGCTATTTATAGCCTAGGGAGCAGCCCGACATGATAAGACATAAATGCCCTTCAATGATATGACCGTTAGGTGGGTAAGATATTTTGGTACAGCTGGCACATAGCACAGCAAAGATCGGAAATTTGAGCTCTCAAATTCCTCAGGGCTATCATGTTCCTCACTAGTAAGAAATCCGCATAGGCGAATTCCTAACTCCTTAGTCGGAAAAAATTCTTCGGAGACCAGAATAACTTCGTCTCTGTCACTGAAGAAATTGACTGAAATGTATGAGATTTCCAATGGCTTCACTCGAAGGGATTGGTAGGTGTAGGATTTTGAGATGAGCATCACTTGGAAACTTTTCCTTAGTTTTTCCTCGACCCCCTTTAACAGTACGGTGTTTCCTATGACTCTAGAAAGAGAAAATGAAACTTCGAAAACAAAAGTCTTCACACTTCATGTTCCTCGCATGAATATCAAGTCTTCACGGTAACACCAATTTCTTCACTTTCAAAGTCTTCAGAAAGCCAAAGTCTTCAGTTGAAGACATTCATTTTTAGGGGTCGACTTTCTTTGTAAATAACAAACTCCTCATAGACTAATAGACATGTGTACACTCAAAAACACATTAGTCCCTTAACCAATAAGTCTTCAATACACCAAAATCACTAAGGAGCACTAGATGCACTTACACTTGGTCAGCGTAGGTGATATGCTTCAGATGCAATGGAGATAGAGCAGAGTCCATAAGTAAGTTTTTTTCACCAGTCATGTGATCTGTACATCAACTGTTGAGGACCCACCAAGTAGCTTTGAGAGATTCATCCTGCTGATGAATTAGTGCATATTACGAACTCATATACTTCAGAGCGAAGAATATGAACTCAAATTCGTGAGTTAGAATTTCATCAAGTAGTGCAATAGATACATCAATAAAGATGTGAGAAATGAGTAATTCATTTCTTCATGATTAGCTTGTGTCCTTTCAAGCACTCTCAGGTGTCTAGTAAATTCTTCAAACGTTCAAGTTCATCTGGAGACCTGACCCTGCATAAGAGATTAGTTCTTTTTCTTCACCACCCACATCTGGAGAGGTGGCAAAGAGTTCATCATTCTGCGAGGTCCATATGAGAAAGGTGGCATTGAAGCCGGTGCACTTCGTTTCATAGAAGAGGGGTAAGAGTAAGCATATGAATAAGCAGAGCAATTCTTCGAGGGCTTATGAACATAATGATTTGAAGAATAATGCACATATTCATGACCCTTAGATTTTCCTTGCGAAACAAAAGCATTAGTACGAGGATAAGTGCACTTTTGACCATATGAGGAATTTGATCCATATGAAGACTTTGGTCCATATGAAGAATTTGATCTGGGGTTCCTATTCTTCACAGGTGGTGTCATGAGGACATTCACCTGGAGACATTCATGGCACCTTTTGGGAACCCAGATTTTCTTCATAGGTGGACTGTTCCTGCAGTTAGTTCCAACATATCTGGCAAATACTTCACCATTCTGATTTTTGAACAGTTTATAGTTGGAGTCAAATGACTCATTAGATGAATATGAAGATTCACATGTAAATCTAGATAAACTAGATGGATCTACGAGAGGTCCTTTTGCAGCAACCCGTGATGTTTTGGGATACTGCTCAGGTTTCCAGTAGGATCCATCAGCATTGAGTTTCCTCTCAAATGCAATTCCCTCTTTCCTAGGCTTCATGTTCAGGATCTACTTTTTAAGCGCATCGCAAAGAGCTTGATGCCCTTTGAGGATTTTGTACATGCCTGCCACATACAATTCCTTCAACCCTGCATTTTCAGCAGTGATACTTGTGGTATCCTTAGATGAGAAATTTGTGACCACATAAATAGTTGAAGAAGTTGCAGCAATAGAAGTGTTTGAACTTTCAGGTGAAAAATTAGCATATTCACATTCGATGCATTTCAAACAGGGTGGAATAAATTCTTCCTGAGCGGAACTGATCTATTGAGCAAGCAAAGAATCATTTTCCCTTTGAAGATCATCATGAGTCACCCTTAGTTTCTCAAGATCTTGATTTCTTTGAAGAAATTCATAAGAAAGCTTCCCATTATCGGCTAAGAGAGTTTCATGACGAGCTTGAAGGTTATCAAACTTAGATTGAAGTCATTGAAGATCATCAGTCAGAGTTTGAATTCGATCCATTTCCTCACTCAACAGGCCATCACTTTGCTCTAGCAAATTCCGAACCTTTTCCAAAGCATTTTTTTGTTTGGTCAAAATATTAGCAAGTTTGGAATAGCTAGGTTTGAGATTTTCATCAGATTAACCTTCACTGGATTCAGAGGAGGAAGGATATCTGAGTACCTTGGGTCATTTTGCCATGAAGTAATAGGTGGGAGCAAAGTCATCGACGTTGTCGTCAGTGGTGTTGGAGTTGCCATATTCCTCAGTGTTGAAGATGGACTTGCTGATGAAAGCAGTAGCGGGAGCTAGGATCGCCACACCAGAGTCCGACTCCTTAGATTCCTCCTCTTCCTCATTTTTCTCATATTCTGCTTCAGAATCCATTTCCTTGCCAATAAATGCCAGAGCCTTTCTGGAGATGTTCTTCTTATGAGATGAAGACTTTGAAGATTTTGACTATGAGGATTTTGAAGATTTCTTATTTTTCTTCGAGTCATCTGTGTTGGGGAATGTAGTAATTTCAAAAAATTTCCTACGCACACGCAAGATCATGGTGATGCATAGCAACGAGAGGGGAGAGTGTTGTCCACGTACCCTCGTAGACCGATAGCGGAAGCGTTAACACAACGCGGTTGATGTAGTCGTACATCTTCACGATCCGACCGATCAAGTACCGAACGCACGTCACCTCCGAGTTCAGCACACGTTCAGCTGGATGACGTCCCTCGAACTCCGATCCAGACGAGTGTTGAGGGGGAGTTTCGTCAGCACGACGGCGTGGTGACGATGATGATGTTCTACCGACGCAGGGCTTCGCCTAAGCACCGCTACGATATTATCGAGGTGTAATATGGTGGAAGGGGGCACCGCACACGGCTAAGAGATCAATTGTTGTGTCTATGGGGTGCCCCCATGCCCCCGTATATAAAGGAGCAAGGGGGAGGCCGCCGGCCAAGGAGGAGGGCGCGCCAAGGGGAGAGTCCTACTCCCACCGGGTGTAGGACTCCTCCTTTCCTTGTTGGAATAGGAGAAGGGAAGGGAGAAGGAGAAAGAAGGAAGGGGGCGCCCCCCCCCTCCCTAGACCAATTCGGACTAGTCCATGGGGAGGGGTGCGGCCACCCTTTGGGGCCTTTCTCTCCTTTCCCGTATGGCCCATTAAGGCCCAATACGAATTCCCGTAACTCTCCGGTACTCCGAAAAATACCCGAATCACTCGGAACCTTTCCGAAGTCCGAATATAGTCATCCAATATATCGATCTTTACGTCTCGGCCATTTTGAGACTCCTCGTCATGTCCCCGATCTCATCCGGGACTCCGAACTCCTTCGGTACATCAAACACATAAACTCATAATATAACCGTCATTGTAATGTTAAGCGTGCGGACCCTACGGGTTCGAGAACTATGTAGACATGACCGAGACACCTCTCCTGTCAATAACCAATAGCGGAACCTGTATGCTCATATTGGCTCCCACATATTCTATGAAGATCTTTATCGGTCAAACCGCATAACAACATACGTTGTTCCCTTTGTCATCGGTATGTTACTTGCCCGAGATTCGATCGTCGGTATCTCGATACCTAGTTCAATCTCGTTACCGGCAAGTCTCTTTACTCGTTCCGTAATACATCATCCCGCAACTAACTCATTAGTTACAATGCTTGCAAGGCTTATAGTGATGTGCATTACCGAGTGGGCCCAGAGATACCTCTTCGACAATCGGAGTGACAAATCCTAATCTCGAAATACGCCAACCCGACAAGTACCTTTGGATACACTTGTAGAGCACCTTTATAATCACCCAGTTACGTTGTGACGTTTGGTAGCACACAAAGTGTTCCTCCGGTAAACGGGAGTTGCATAATCTCATAGTCATAGGAACATGTATAAGTCATGAAGAAAGCAATAGCAACATACTAAACGATCGAGTGCTAAGCTAACGGAATGGGTCAAGTCAATCACATCATTCTCCTAATGATGTGATCCCGTTAATCAAATGACAACTCATGTCTATGGCTAGGAAACATAACCATCTTTGATTAACGAGCTAGTCAAGTAGAGGCATACTAGTGACACTCTGTTTATCTATGTATTCACACATGTATTATGTTTCCGGTTAATACAATTCTAGCATGAATAATAAACATTTATCATGATATAAGGAAATAAATAATACTTTATTATTGCCTCTAGGGCATATTTCCTTCAGTCTCCCACTTGCACTAGAGTCAATAATCTAGTTCACATCGCCATGTGATTTAACATCAATAGTTCACATCACCATGTGATTAACACCCATAGTTCACATCGTCATGTGACCAACACCCAAAGGGTTTACTAGAGTTAGTTATCTAGTTCACATCGCTATGTGATTAACACCCAAAGAGTACTAAGGTCTGATCATGTTTTGCTTGTGAGATAATTTTAGTCAACGGGTCTGTCACATTCAGATCCGTAAGTATTTTGCAAATTTCTATGTCGACAATGCTCTGCGCGGAGCTACTCTAGCTAATTGCTCCCACTTTCAATATGTATCTAGACCGAGACTTAGAGTCATCTAGATTAGTGTCAAAACTTGCATCGACATAACCCTTTACGACGAACCTTTTGTCACTTCCATAATCGAGAAAGATATCCTTTTTCCACTAAGGATAATTTTGACCGACGTCCAGTGATCTACTCCTAGATCACTATTGTACTCCCTTGCCAAAATCAGTGTAGGGTATACAATAGATCTGATACATAGCATGGCATACTTTATAGAACCTATGGCCGAGGCATAGGGAATGACTTTCGTTCTCTTTCTATCTTCTGCCGTGGTCGGGCTTTGAGTCTTACTCAATTTCACACCTTGTAACACAGGCAAGAACTCTTTCTTTGACTGTTCTATTTTGAACTACTTCAAAATCTTGTTAAGGTATGTACTAATTGAAAAACTTTATCAAGCATCTTGATCTATCTCTATAGATCTTGATGCTCAATATGTAAGCAGCTTCACCGAGGTCTTTCTTTGAAAAACTCCTTTCAAAAACTCCTTTATGCTTTGCAGAATAATTCTACATTATTTCCAATCAACAATATGTCATTCACATATACTTATCAGAAATGCTGTAGTGCTCCCACTCACTTTCTTGTAAATACAGGCTTCACCGCAAGTCTGTATAAAACTATATCCTTTGATCAACTTATCAAAGCGTATATTCCAACTCCGAGATGCTTCCACCAGTCCATAGATGGATCGCTGGATCTTGCATATTTTGTTAGCACTTTTAGGATTGACAAAACCTCCTGGTTGCATCATATACAACTCTTCTTTAATAAATCCATTAAGGAATGCAATTTTGTTTATCCATTTGCCATATTTCATAAAATGCAGCAATTGCTAACAGGATTCAGACAGACTTAAGCATAGATACGAGTGAGAAACTCTCATCGTAGTCAACACCTTAAACTTGTCGAAAACCTTTTTGCGACAATTCTAGCTTTGTAGATAGTAACACTACTATCAGCGTCCGTCTTCCTCTTGAAAATACATTTATTTTCTATGGCTTGCCGATCATCGGGCAAGTCAACCAAAGTCCATACTTTGTTCTCATATATGGATCTCATCTCAGATTTCATGGCCTCAAGCCATTTCGCAGAATCTGGGCTCATCATCGCTTCCTCATAGTTCGTAGGTTCGTCATGGTCTACTAACATAACCTCCAGAACAGGATTACCGTACCACTCTGGTGCGGATCTTACTCTGGTTGACCTACGAGGTTCAGTAATAACTTGATCTGAAGTTCCATGATCATCATCATTAACTTCCTCACTAATTGGTATAGGCGTCACAGAAACTGGTTTGTGCGATGAACTACTTTCCAATAAGGGAGCAGGTACAATTACCTCATCAAGTTCTACTTTCCTCCCACCCACTTCTTTCGAGAGAAACTCCTTCTCTAGAAAGGATCCATTCTTAGCAACGAATGTCTTGCCTTTCGGATCTGTGATAGTAGTTGTACCCAGCTGTCTCCTTTGGGTATCCTATGAAGACACATTTCTCCGATTTGGGTTTGAGCTTATCAAGATGAAACTTTTTCACATAAGCATCGCAACCCCAAACTTTAAGAAACGACAACTTTGGTTTCTTGCCAAACCACAGTTCATAAGATGTCGTCTCAACGGATTTAGATGGTACCCTATTTAACGTGAATGCAGCTGTCTCTAATGCATAACCCCAAAACGATAGTGGTAGATCGGTAAGAGACATCATATATCGCACCATATCTAATAAAGTATGATTACGATGTTCGGACACACCATCACACTGTGGTGTTCCAGGTGGCACGAATTTGTGAAACTATTCCACATTGTTTTAATTGAAGACCAAACTCGTAACTCAAATATTTGTCTCCACGATCAGATCGTAGAAACTTTATTTTCTTGTTACGATGATTTTCCACTTCACTCTGAAATTATATGAACTTTTCAAATGTTTCAGACTTCTGTTTCATTAAGTAGAATACCCATATCTGCTCAAATCATCTGTGAAGGTCAGAAAATAATGATACCTGCTACGAGCCTCAATATTCATCGGACCACATACATCTGTATGTATGATTTCCAACAAATCTATTGCTCTCTCCATAGTTCCGGAGAATGGCGTTTTAGTCATCTTGCCCATGAGGCACGGTTCGCAAGCATCAAGTGATTCATAATCAAGTGATTCCAAAACCCCATCAGTATGGAGTTTCTTCATGCGCTTTACACCAATATGACCTAAACGGCAGTGCCACAAATAAGTTGCACTATCATTATTAACTTTGCATCTTTTGGTTTCATTATTATGAATATGTGTATCACTACGATCGAGATCCAACAAACCATTTTATTGGGTGTATGACCATAGAAGGTTTTATTCATGTAAACAGAACAACAATTATTCTCTAATTTAAATGAATAACCGTATTGCAACAAACATGGTCAAATCATATTCATGCTCAACGCAAACACCAAATAACACTTATTTAGTTTCAACACCAATCCCGAAAGTATAGGGAGTGTGCGATGATGATCATATCAATCTTGGAACTACTTCCAACACACATCGTCACCTCGCCTTTTACTAGTCTCTGTTTATTCTGCAACTCCCGTTTCGAGTTACTACTCTTAGCAACTGAACCAGTATCAAATACCGAGGGGTTGCTATAAACACTAGTAAAGTACACATCAATAACATGTCTATCCAATATACCTTTGTTCACTTTGCCATCCTTCTTATCCACCAAATAGTTGAGGTAGTTCCACTTCCAGTGACTAGTCCCTTTGCAGTAGAAGCGCTTAGTCTCAGGCTTAGATCCAGACTTGGGCTTCTTCACTTGAGCAGCAACTTGCTTGCCATTCTTCTTGAAGTTCCCCTTCTATCCCTTTGCCCTTTTCTTGAAACTAGTGGTCTTGTTAACCATCAACACTTGATGCTCTTTCTTGATTTCTACCTTCGTCGATTTCAGCATCGCGAAGAGCTCGGGAATTACTTTCGTCATCCCTTGCATACTATAATTCATCACGAAGTTCTACTAACGTGGTGATGGTGACTAGAGAATTCTGTCAATCACTATTTTATCTGGAAGATTAACTCCCACTTGATTCGACCGATTGTAGTACCCAGACAATCTGAGCACATGCTCACTGCTTGAGCTATTCTCCTCCATCTTTTAGCTATAGAACTTGTTGGAGACTTCATATCTCTCAACTCGGCTATTTGCTTGAAATATTAACTTCAACTCCTGGAACATCTCATATGGTCCATGACATTCAAAACGTCTTTGAAGTCCCGATTCTAAGCCGTTAAGCATGGTGCACTAAACTATCAAGTAGTCATCATATTGAGCTAGCCAAACGTTCATAACGTCTGCATCTGCTCCTGCAATAGGTCTGTCACCTAGCGGTGCATCAAGGACATAATTTTTCTGTGCAGCAATGAGGATAATCCTCAGATCACGGATCCAATCCGCATCTTTGCTAC
The DNA here is from genome assembly GCF_018294505.1 of Triticum aestivum. Lineage (NCBI taxonomy): Eukaryota > Viridiplantae > Streptophyta > Magnoliopsida > Poales > Poaceae > Triticum > Triticum aestivum. Next base: position 238,519,935 of record NC_057805.1, read on the forward strand.
TAACATCTTTCAACATAATTTTTCTCTAGGAACATATCAAAAATAAACACAGGGAAGCAACAACGCGAGCTATTGATCTACAACATAATTTGCAAAATACTATCAGGACTAAGTTCATGATAAATTTAAGTTCAATTAATCATATTACTTAAGAACCCCCACTTAGATAGACATCCCTCTAATCCTCTAAGTGATCACGTGATCCATATCAACTAAACCATGTCCGATCATCACGTGAGATGGAGTAGTTTCAATGGTGAACATCACTATGTTGATCATATCTACTATATGATTCACGCTCGACCTTTTGGTCTCCGTGTTCCGAGGCCATATCTGCATATGCTAGGCTCGTCAAGTTTAACCTGAGTATTCCGCGTGTGCAACTGTTTTGCACCCGTTGTATTTGAACGTAGAGCCTATCACACCCGATCATCACGTGGTGTCTCAGCACGAAGAACTTTCGCAACGGTGCATACTCAGGGAGAACACATTTATCTTGAAATTTTAGTGAGAGATCATCTTATAATGCTACCGTCAATCAAAGCAAGATAAGATGCATAAAAGATAAACATCACATGCAATCAATATAAGCGATATGATATGTCCATCATCATCTTGTGCCTGTGATCTCCATCTGCGAAGCACCGTCATGATCACCATCGTCACCGGCGCGACACCTTGATCTCCATCGTAGCATCGTTGTCGTCTCGCCAACTATTGCTTTTACGACTATCGCTACCGCTTAGTGATAAAGTAAAACAATTACATGGCGATTGCATTTCATACAATAAAGCGACAACCATATGGCTCCTGCCAGTTGCCGATAACTTGGTTACAAAACATGATCATCTCATACAATAAAATATGGCATCATGTCTTGACCATATCACATCACAACATGCCCTCCAAAAACAAGTTAGACGTCCTCTACTTTGTTGTTGCAAGTTTTACGTGGCTGCTACGGGCTTAGCAAGAACCATTCTTACCTACGCATCAAAATCACAACTATAGTTTGTCAAGTTGGTGCTGTTTTAACCTTCTCAAGGACCGGGCGTAGCCACACTCGGTCCAACTAAAGTGAGAGAGACAGACACCCGCCAGTCACCTTTAAGCAACGAGTGCTCGCAACGGTGAAACCAGTCTCGCGTAAGCATACGCGTAATGTCGGTCCGGGCCGCTTCATCCCACAATACCGCTGAACCAAAGTATGACATGCTGGTAAGCAGTATGACTTATATCGCCCACAACTCACTTGTGTTCTACTCGTGCATAACATCAACGCATAAAACCAGGCTCGGATGCCACTGTTGGGGAACGTAGTAATTTCAAAAAATTTCCTACGCACATGCAAGATCATGGTGATGCATAGAAACGAGAGGGGAGAGTGTTGTCCACGTACCCTCGTAGACTGATAGCGGAAGCGTTAACACAACGTGGTTGATGTAGTCGTACGTCTTCACGATCCGACCGATCAAGTACCAAACGCATGGCACCTCCGAGTTCAGCACACGTTCAGCTCGATGACGTCCCTCGAGCTCCGATCCAGCCGAGTGTTGAGGGAGAGTTTCGTCAGCACGACGGCGTGGTGACGATGATGATGTTCTACCGACGCAGGGCTTCGCCTAAGCACCGCTACGATATTATCGAGGTGTAATACGGTGGAGGGGGGCACCGCACACGGCTAAGAGATCAATAGAACAATTGTTGTGTCTATGGGGTGCCCCCTGCCCCCGTATATAAAGGAGCAAGGGGGAGGCCGCCGGCCAAGGAGGAGGGCGCGCCAAGGCGGGAGTCCTACTCCCACCGTGAGTAGGACTCCTCCTTTCCTTGTTGGAATAGGAGAAGGGAAGGGAGAAGGAGAAAGAAGGAAGGGGGCGCCCCCCCTCCCTAGTCCAATTCGGACTAGTCCATGGGGAGGGGTGCGGCCAACCTTTGGGGCCTTTCTCTCCATTCCCGTATGGCCCAATAAGGCCCAATACGAATTCCCGTAACTCTCCGGTACTCCGAAAAATACCCGAATCACTCGGAACCTTTCCGAAGTCCGAATATAGTCGTCCAATATATCGATCTTTACGTCTCGGCCATTTCGAGACTCCTTGTCATGTCCCCGATCTCATCCGGGACTCCGAACTCCTTCGGTACATGAAAACACATAAACTCATAATATAACCGTCATCGTAACGTTAAGCGTGCGGACCCTACGGGTTCGAGAACTATGTAGACATGACCGAGACACCTCTCGGGTCAATAACCAATAGCGGAACCTGGATGCTCATATTGGCTCCCACATATTTTACGAAGATCTTTATCAGTCAAACCGCATAACAACATACGTTGTTCCATTTGTCATCGGTATGTTACTTGCCCGAGATTCGATCGTCGGTATCTCGATACCTAGTTCAATCTCGTTACCGGCAAGTCTCTTTACTCGTTCCGTAATACATCATCCCGCAACTAACTCATTAGTTACAATGCTTGCAAGGCTTATAGTGATGTGCATTACCGAGTGGGCCCAGAGATACCTCTCCGACCATCGGAGTGACAAATCCTAATCTCGAAATACGCCAACCCAACAAGACCTTTGGAGACACCTGTAGAGCACCTTTATAATCAGCCAGTTACGTTGTGACGTTTGGTAGCACACAAAGTGTTCCTCCGGTAAACGGGAGTTGCATGATCTCATAGTCATAGGAACATGTATAAGTCATGAAGAAAGCAATAGCAACATACTAAACGATCGAGTGCTAAGCTAACGGAATGGGTCAAGTCAATCACATCATTCTCCTAATGATGTGATCCCGTTAATCAAATGACAACTCATGTCTATGGCTAGGAAACATAACCATCTTTGATTAACGAGCTAGTCAAGTAGAGGCATAATAGTGACACTCTGTTTGTCTATGTATTCACACATGTATTATGTTTCCGGTTACTACAATTCTAGCATGAATAATAAACATTTATCATGATATAAGGAAATAAATAATACTTTGTTATTGCCTCTAGGGCATATTTCCTTCAATCTGAACTGTCATCCTTGTACTTCTTCTTCTTTGATTCCTTCATCCACCGAGGACAATCAACAATGTATGACTAGACTTATTGCATTTGTCGCAAGTCCTTTTCTTGTTGTTGCGGGATGAAGAATCTGATCTCATTTCATCACCTCTTCAATGTTTTCCAAAACGGCCATGCCTTGAGAACTTCTGGAATTTCCTCACGAGCATTGCTAGCTCCTGGCTTAGTTCCTCTGGATCACCAAGGCTGTTGTCAGAGTCTTCCCCTTCAGTGGAGGAAATTTCCTTGGCCTTCAGTGCATGTGATCTTCCATAGCTTGGACCGTAGAGGTCTCTCCTCTTAGCTTGTTGGAATTCATGAGTATTTAGTCTCTCAAGGATATCAGCAGGATCTAGTGACCTGTAATCTCCACGCTCTTGAATCATCAGTACTAGTGTATCGAATGAGGAATCAAGAGAGCTCAGCAATTTCTTCACCACCTCATGGTTGGTGATGTCAGTGGTACCAAAAGCTTGGAGCTCATTTGATATATCAGTAATACGACCGAAGGTTCGCTGAACATTTTTGTGGTCAAGTCTTTTGAATAGGTTAAAGAGATTGCGAAGAACGTCAACTCGAGAATCACGTTGGGTTGAGATTCCTTCATTGACCTTGGACAACCTATCCCAGACAAGCTTTGCAGTCTCCAAAGCACTCACTCTGCCGCACTGTCCTTTGCTCAGATGACCACAAATGATATTCTTCGCTTGAGAGTCGAGTTGCTTGAATCTCTTCACATCAACAACATTTACGAAGGGAACACCATTTTCCACAACGTGCCAGAGATCGTTGTCAATTGCCTCAAGATGCATGTGCATCTTGTTCTTCCAGTAGGGATAGTCCATCCCATCGAAGGTAGGACACCCAGCTGAGACCTTTATCATGCCTGCAGTCGACATAACTAAAACTCTAGGTGGTTAAACCAAAATCACACAGAACAAGGGAGTACCTCGCTCTGATACCAATTGAAAGTGCATTATATCGACTAGAGGGGGTGAATAGGAGATTTTTTACAAATTCGTCACTAAGGAAATACTACTTAAGCAATTTGCTAATTGACAAAATACAAGAAGTGGATAAAGTACTCAAGTGCATGCATAACAAGGCAGTAGCATAGTCATGATGATGAAATGAAACATACACAGAGCACAAGTAGCTTGTAAACATGATCAGCAGGAAGGAGACAAGGTGACTGAAGAAATAGGGGTGAGGAAATTGAGAAAGTCTTCAGTCAAAGTATTCAAACAGCAATGATAAATTTCATCAACAAGTACTCGAGGAAATAAAAGGGTTGAGGAAATAGAACCAGTAGCTCGGTGAAGACAGTGATTTGGTAGACCAGTTCCAACTGTTGTGACAGTTGTACGTCTGATTGGAGCGGCTTGGTATGTAAACCAAAGGACACATAGTCCAAGGACACACAATCCTTACCATATTCTCCTTGAGCTAAGGTCACAAAAACCTCACCAAGTCAGTCGTGGTATGTCTTCAAGGTGACATCCAAACCTTCACAGACTTGGTCACCCGGCGATCCACAATTCCTCTTGGATGCTCTAAACCATGACACCTAACCGTCTGGAAGATGCACATTCTTTAAAGGTGAAAAGTGTCGGCTCCACACATGAACAATCTCTTTGGTGATGCTCAATCACTTTGGGTTTTAGGTGTTGGGGATTTGGGTTTTTCCTCACTAATGATTTTCTCTCAAAGACTCGAGGATGGGATGCTCTAAATGACACTAGACAAACTCTCTCTGAGCAGCCAACCAACTAGTGGTTGAGGGGCGTCTATTTATAGTCAGGGTGCAGCCCGACATGATAAGACATAAATGCCCCTAATGATATGACCATTATGGATAAGATATTTTGTACAGCTAGCGCAAAGCACATCAATGGTCGGAAATTCGAATCATGAAATTCCTCAGGGCTATCATGTTCCTCGATGTAGGCAATTCGCACTAGCGAATTCCTAACTCCTTAGTCAGAACAAATTCCTTAGAGACCAGAAGAATTTTGTCTTTATCACTGAAGAAATTGACTGAACTACAAAAGATTTCCAAAGGCTTCACTCGAATGATTGGGTATGTGTAGGCTTTGAGATGAGCATCACTTGGAAATTTTTCCTTAGTATTACCTCGACCCCCTTTAATAGTACGGTGTTTCCTATGACTCAAAAGAAGTAAATGAAACTATGAAAACAAAAGTATTCACGCTTCATAGTCCTCTCGTCAATATCTTCACGGTCACACCAATTTCCTCATTTTCAAAGTCTTCAAGAAAAGCACAAAGTCTTCAGATGAAAACATTCATTTTTAGGGGTCGACATTCTTCGGATATATCAATCTCCTCAGACTTATAAGGCCTGTGTATACTCACAAATACATTAGTCCCTTAACCTATAAGTCATCAATACACCAAAATCACTAAGGGGCACTAGATGCACTTACAACAAAACACCACAATTAATTATTTAGTTCGCTCTCGTTTATGTACATGACAAGATAAAATGTTGGTTAACATGGCAAGTGGTGAAGCACAATTAAAGTGCCCATCTAGGCAACGTTAAATGAGGTCGGAATCAACACATAGCATTTCCGGAAAATGCCCATATGTTATTTTCGAATTTGGTATGGTTCTGCCTACAACATAATTTTATACTAGATGATTCCCCGCGCATTGATGCGGTAACATTGTTAAAAGAAATGCATAGTTAGGTGTTACATCCACAGTTAAAACTAATGAAAATAAAATGTAAGAGTATTCTCGATTTTCACTTTACAAACATTAGGAAACATTAAGCATATAACAAACTTATATTTAAAGGAGAAAAAAAATTGATTCATTTAAAGGAGTACCATTTCTAAAAAAACACATATACCATGTCCATGAGAGCACCACATGTTGTTGCGGGACTTATTACTTGTTCCTGTGGCTATATTAGGTATCTCAATATTTGCATAATTAGAATGCATAGCTAACATGAAACGTGATTAAGTTTTTCCCATGATAACTCAAGATAATATAACTTAACCGTTTTGTAAGTGTGTCGGGTCAATAAACAAATATAATCCATGTTACATTGTGAGCCTCATGGTGTTAACAGACATGAACATAAATGACATGGTTCCTAAGTTGGATAAAATGTATACATCTTATATCTAATTTAATAAGCTAACACCGGCATAGAACAACCAAACCAAATAGGCCAAACAGAACTGGCCATATATTCCATAGGGCACTATTTCATTCGAACCTTGCATTAATTTGTCAAGTGAAGGTATTGGTTTGGAGAGAAAATATCCAAGTGCTAGTCTTAGAGATGATTGTTTGATTGTAGTTACACATACACGTTCGAAAATTGAACAACAGTTCCTATTCTAGCATAGATAAAGAATAAAATGGTAGCAACTAACTCCAATCCAAAAACACACTAGGGCCCTTATTTTTCACCACAGATGAACATCTCAGGGCGGAGTATGCAGGAGAAAGGAATGCTCTACTGTAAACATGACAATGATGTAAACTCAATATTTATTCAAGCTAAGCATCCAGCTGAGGAAATTGCAATGTCCCAAGGCACATTTAAATTGTAATGTACCAGCTAATTAAGCATACAAAAACATATACCTTTATAAACCAGGAAGTACATTATTTGATCATGGGCTATTCCATCATTGACTTACATTTATCTAACGTTATGCATTGTTCTATTTCAACGCAATATTGTTAGCAAGCATGTAGCCTGAGATATACTCCCTCCATCCCAAAATAAGTGTCTTAACCTTGGTACAACTTTGTACTAAAGTTAGTACAAAGTTGAGACACTTATTTTGGTACAGAGGGAGTAGCTATCTAGAAATTCAGATAGTGCAAGTATGTTCAAAACAGCCGCTTTTTATTTCCTTTCATTTATGTCGCTACATGATTATATTGTGTGTGAAAAAATAGTAGAACCCTGAAGTAGGAGAATAACAACAGTGGAAATCACATTTATCACTTAGTTATTATATCAATCCTATGACATACACAGTCGGGAACAACATTCCTGAAGTGTAATGAAATCTGACATATATTCTAACTCTGCAAAACAATCGGAGGAACCAATAAAAATACCAATGAAAATCATACAGAACCAACATGAGAGATGGAGATGCAGGATTGTATATATCCAGCCGGATGTAGCACAAGGGCACGCATGATGCTATGATGAAGATACACGGCAGTGTATGCTGATAGCAGTGTCCGGCGGCAAAGCAGAGTAAATAGTTGGAGAGGTGTTGGAGATGTACCCTGCTGGCTAGGACGATATATGCATAGAATTATTTTTCCCATGCATGGAGACGTTGGACACCATTCTCTTGGGGCTCCTGCCGGACGCTTGGGTCTTCGAGATGAGGATGGCCTCGGCTATGACGCTGACCCCGGAGACGACGCCGGCGGCGTGGGCGTTGATGTCAGGAATGAACGGTCGGTGTTGATACCGCGCCATGGCGTGAAGACACAGTGGCCGCAAGCCCGCAACCCAAGAGCGACGTCGGCATCAACATCAACAGGATGTCCTCCACCGTGGATTACATCAAACTTTGTTCGTCTCGGGGCTACTGTTGGATGCCTTGGTCTTGGCGATGAGCAGGGTCTCTGCTGGGACACCGGCCGCATGGACGTGGATGTCGAGGAGGGAGGGGTAGGTGTCCCAAGGCATGAAGGCGCAGTGGCTGCAGTCCACGAGGGCCATCGGCAGCATCAGCATGATGTCCTCCACCATGGATTGCATTGTACTATTGTCAAGTGAGCATGAGCATGGTGAACGATTGACTGTTTGGATCACACGTGGTATGTATGCACACTGCGAAGAGATGTACGGAGTAGATGTTGTAGGCACTCGCATGGTGGCGAAAGGTTTGATGCAAACGCAAAAGCCACAGCATAGTATATGTACAGCGGGGGGGGGGGAATGTTAAGGAGGAACCGTTTTAATTGGAAGACTTGAAGGCAAGTTCAGTGGAGATATATTGATTGAGAGAAGATGAAAGGAACCATCGGGGCAAGCGGTCACACATTTTCAATATGATGATTATACCAAAGGGCGGAAGGAAATAATGGACGTGACCACGCAGGGACAATCGGCTTTTGATTGTTTTGTGAGTGGAATTGGAGGAGACGAAAAGGAAAGGTATTAATTAAAAAGTTGATGTACGACCCAGCGGTAAGAAATTGCATGAAAGGGGATGCAGCAGCGTGATGGTGGGAGAAAAAGAGAATGACATAGACGCATGCGGCATAGTGATGAGGTGGATAGGTTGCATGTCAAGAGAAATAGGTTAGTGGGGATGAACTATTTAGGTATTATAGATTTGTTAAACATGCAAAATAAGCACCATGTTAATCTACACATTTTTCTAGACAAGTTACATATAAAGTTCATTTAAATCGGAATTACGGTTATTTAGTTATGAAATAAACCATTTAGTATGACATTTATGCACATTGATGCAAACAGTAAGTTTAAACAATTTTATTGTGGATGAAAGTTGCACACTAATAAACTACATGAAATTCTAAGCATTTCACATATATGACATGTTTTATTTGGATGTATGGTTAATTAGTTATTAGCATTGCAAGATAATGGCATTTTTTGTAAATCTGTTTTTCCTGGAATAATAGCTAAATACGCAGCACGGGAAAAACATGATATAGGTTGAAACTGAATTGGACTCGGCTAGGGGAGCTGCTCACATCTAGCCTTGGGCCAAAACTGGCCAGCGGCTGCAGGGGCACTGCTAGGCCTTGGCTCGCGGCTAGGCCGAGGCCACGGCTGGCTGGCGAGGCAATTAGGCAAGGCATGGGCGCGGTCTACACGCTTGACTCCATGCATGGCTGGAGGGGGCATGAGCAGTTGCTGACGAGGCCGAGCAGAGGAGACGCTCATGGCGCGATGCAGGGCTTAGTTGTAGGGACGGTGCGGGGACGGCTGGATCCAAGGCGGAGGAGCCCGTCTCCAGCGGCGACGAACTTGAGGCGGTGGCAGAACTCGAGGAGCTCAGACGCGGGGCCCATCCTGGAGGGCGGCGGCGGCGGTTCAAAGCTGGCGCCATGGTGGCTCCTGCTTGAGGATGTGGCGTCCATGGCTGCTCCTGTTGCAATAAGGGAACAAGGGAGATGAGCACCAGAGAGATAGATGGGGAGAACGGAGGAAGAGAAGGCCGGATTGAAAAGGAGGCGGAGCTTGTCACGGGAGATAGTCACGAGGCGTTGGGGATGGAGATGCTGGCGGCGGCAAGTGCGTGGAGAAGCTTCAGACGTCCATGGCTTTGGTCCCCTGTAGAGAATAAGGAGAAAAGAGAGAGTTTGAGAATGGGAGAAAGAGAGATCAAGAGGCGAGAAGAGAGAAGAGAGGTAGGGTGCGGTGATGGCCTGGTAGTGCCTGCTCCAGCAAGCTCAGCCGCAGGGGCGGTGGGTTCCGCCAGTCGCTGGTGTTGGCGTCCTCTGGTGGCTGGTCCTGGTGGTGGTGGACGGCGGGGACGACACGAGGTGGGAGGTGGCAGGGAGCTCCTCTCCCTGGCTCATGATGAGGGGAGGGAGAGTCCTACGACTGTGGTTGGATATGGAGAGATGGGTTGGATCGAGCAGGTGGCGAGGCTTGGAGGCATTGCGCTCGATCCACTCGGGATCGAGATGCTCGGGCAGCTGCCCAAAAAACCAGGGATGTGGTCAGAGAGGATTTGGATCAAAGAGAAGGTGGTTGGCTGGTGAATTTTAGATCGGGAACGATCCCAAGGAAGAGAGTGGCGGCGCCACCAACAGGACAAGGGGAGGATTTGGTGGATGGGACATGCTAGGCACTAGGGTTTAGACTATTTATATAGGAGGTGAGGAGAGGCTTGGGGCTAATTGCACCCTCCGATTTAGATTGGACGGTCAATAAAAATAGGCTAGGGGAGTCCAAATAAGAAATTGAAGATGTTTGGGGATGTTCAAAGTTGATCCAGACCCATCGGTGACGACTGAGCGGTTCGGGTTCGGGGGAGTTTCGAACTAGTTTGCAAGGGGTCTTTGGGCTGTGCAGAGAGGTAAGGCAGTCGCGTGTAAGTATGGTTGGTCTCAAAATGGTCAACAATGACAATGGGAGAAATGACAACTGCACACGGATGCAAGTTTTAAAAAATGAAGGCAATGGAGTGCCGATGCAATGCGAATGATGCGATGATGAATGCAACAAAGAAATAATTAATGCGGCAATAACAAAATATATGGAAGGCATCTAGAGCGTCGGTCTCAGATTGTTACAACTCTCTCCCACTTACAAGAGATCTCACCCCGAAATCTAGGGATGAAAAGCAGAAGGGAAGTGGTACAAAATTGCTTCTTTGACAAACGAGTTAAACAAAAGAACCTTTGAGGGTTGCAAAAACATGAAGAATGGCACAAGCGCAAGAAAGAATTCGGATAGCACTCCGGTTGAAAAATATAAGGAATATAACATGAACTAGTCAAAATGAGATGATACTTTGAAGAGAGCAACAACACATTGCCCCCGAACAAATGAATTGACAACTAGATACTTGGAACAAAAAGAATGGAGAAGAAAAATAATATCTTCTACCACAAATGAATCTGACAGAGCATCCTTAAGAGGAAGGCTTGAACATAGTTGTTGAACGAATCAACAACCAAAATGATATGCACATGGCTCGGGTCAATTCATATTAAAATTTGAGTGAGCTCAAACTAAATGAAGCTCAAGGTCGAGCTGCAAAACATGACTCACGCTCAGCTTGTAACAATCTCAAGTCGATCTCGAGCTAGTTTTGAGCTAAATGAGATGATAAAAAAATATAAATCTACGACTATTATCCCAGCTAGATAAGGCACAACACGACATAAAAAAGCTCTAAAATATATTATTCCATCAGAATGACAATAATTTAAGTTTCTTAGATGTAATTTGACTTATTCTCGCTTGACCGAATGTCTAGTGTCGACATAATATAACAATTCACAAAATATATATAATTGGGAAAACAAAGCAGATGGTGGTCTTAAATTTAAGGTCTGACTATCACTTCATAGTCGAGAGAGCTCATCTTCTCTTGGACCAACATATGGTGGTCTTCGTGGACGAAAGAAAAGAAAAACAAAGGTGTATATGCAGCGAACTTTTGCTAGAAACAACAGAATATTTAACGCACAGCCGACCACGTACCATACTAAGGTCTAAATTTTCTCTGCAATTAATTAAGCTTTCATGCTTTCTTGGAAATAAATCAGAGAAAAATCCTGAATGGCATATACGGCATAAATTATCCTATTTCCATTTAATATATGGCATGATCATTTGACATAATAATATTACATGCCGAGCTATCGAGCTAAAATGGAGCGAGCCAGTATTGGCTCAAGATCGGCTCATTTCTCAACCGAGCTACAGAAAGTGTTCATACTTAGCTCGTTTCTTTTTGAGTAGATCTCAAGCCGAGCCAAAAAATGGGTCAATCTTGAGTGGCTTACAAGCCTCGAGCTTCTCTTGTAGCCCTAATTGTGTATGCAGAAGTACAAGGAGCGCGCTTGCCGACAAGGTTGCGCGGGAAGTGCAGCTACGCGTGTAATTGGGCAAAGTGTCGAACTTTGTAGAGGTAGCCATGGGCCTCCTTTTATAGGGAAAGGGTCACCACAGTGGCAAAATGTAATGACATAAGGTGAATAGTGGATATTGTGCCAAATACCTAGCTATGATGGGTTAGGACAAACACATTCATTGAGCCATGAGGTGTCATGTTGATGAAGCTCCCCGACAAGAGTTTTCTCTCCTTCTACGCCGTTCGCCCACCTACCTCTTATCATCTTGACACAGTCCTGGGACGGGTGTCATTAAAGTTTTGTCTTCAGCGGCAAGCTGCCACGTGCCTAGACAAACCTGACCTAACTACCTGCCCGCTCGACACCTATAGGACAAGTGACAACCTGGTCAATGAGGTGGGGCGATGGCAAGGTAGTGGGATTCTTACCGAGCTCGGATCTTGCCAGGCTCAGGGATTATGGGGTCTTCACTAGCTTCCCAGCAAGGATCTTGCCGGGAGGTCCAATCTTTATCTTATGTATTCCTGATATCTGGCTTGGAGATCTTCTTCGCATCTTGTCATCTGGTCTTGGTCTCGTACTTAGTTGCCCTCCAGCAAGCCTTGCCGTCAGGAAGGCTGCTACTGCATGTGCACAAGTCTGGGGTACTAAGGACCCAAATCTTGGTACACTGACATAGATACATCAAATTAAGAACAAGCCCCGATGCCAAACCAAGCAATTAAATCATACTTTTTCTCGCTTCAACTTATAACACATTCGCTCAATACTTGAGCATGAACCAAGGACTTTAGCACTTAGGATGGCAAAGAGAATGATGATTGGGGTTTGTAGGAGAAGACAAAAAAGCATAGCAAAGTCTCACATCAACGAGGTTAGATCGTTAGGTAATGGATAGGCCTTACAATCGATGTTGATGCGAGGAGTAGGGATTGCCATGCAATGGATACACTAGAGATATGAGTGTATGAAAGCTCTCTATATGAAACTAAGTGGGTGTGGATCCAACTTACTTGCGAATGAAGACCTCGAGCATTTGAGGAAGCTCATCATCGGAATATGCAATTCAAGTTTTTATAACGAAGCTCATCATTCGAATATACATGGTGACTTTGAAGCACAAGTGTGGAAAAAATATAGTATAGTGTGCCCCCTCTCTTGCTCTCTTTTTCTCTCATTTTTTTTCTTTTCATTTCTCTTTTTTATATGGACTCATGGACCTCATCTCTATTTTTCTAGGACTCATAAGTTTCCTTCATTTCACAACCTCATAAGTAGGGGCACACTCTAATAATGATGATCATCACACTCTTATTTTACTTACAACTCGAAAGCAGATGAACAACATCATGACTGAAGATGAATGCCTCTGGCAGTGTACTAGGATGTGCAAGGATCTACAGTAACATGTATTATAATAATGAATGGTGGCTTTGCCACAAAATATCATGTGTGCTATTATGATCACGCAAAGCAATATGACAGTGAGTTGCCAAGTCAAATGAAAAGTAACAATGGAAGTTGCATAACAATATATCTCGGAATGGTTATGAAAGATAGGTAGGTACGGTGGCTATTTTGAGGAAGGATATAAGGTGGCTTATGTGTGAAAGAGTGTATCATTTCACGAAGTTGGATGCACCGGCGAAGTTTGCACCAAGTCTCAATGTGAGAGGGTAATGCATGGTACTGAATATGCTAGTAGAATATAGATAGGTGGAAGTGCTTTTAGACCAAAGGCTTGCATTAAACATAAAGAACTCAAGTATTTATTGTGGAAACTTAGTTAGCCCTCGAAGCAAGGTATAACTTGCATGCCCCTATGGAGAAGGTATGGAGGAGCTAACCATCGCGCACCCCTGATCCAAACACACAAAGGTTTATTCAATCAATGATCATGCGTAAAGACTCACTGACTTTCATAACAATATGAATACTTAACTTTAATTATCCACTAACATGCTCACATATTACAACTTTAATATCGCAAATTTATTGCAACATATCATATTCAATGATCTACAAGTCCACACAAGTTTTCATTATACCACCTTTGTATACCTATCAATTTTGGACCAAACATATAACTCACGCAAATTACCACTTCCTATTAAACTCTCAAAAAGATATAAGTGAAGTACGAGAGTGCAAATAATTTCAACATATCACCATGCTCAAACAAGTATAAGTTAAGTATTAGAGCATTTGCCTCAACTGAAAAAGATACAAGTGAAGTACGGGTGAGCATTCTATAAATTACATAAATGTGTGGCTTCTCACAATAAATGTGTCCAGGAAAAGATGATTGTGACGAAAAACAAACAAAACAAAATTATAAGCAAAGACGCTCCAAGCGAAACACATATGATATGAAGAATAAAAATATAGCTCCAAGTGAGGTTTACTGATATTATTGAAGATGAAAGAGGGGATGCCTTTTGGGGCATCCCCAAGCTTAGATGCTTGAGTCTTCCTTGAATGTTACCTTGGTGTGCCTTGGGCATCCCCAAGATTAGGCTCTTGTCACTCCTTGTTCTCCTTCATATCACCATCTCACCTAAACCTTGAGAAACTTCATTCACACAAAACTTAACGGAACTCGTGACATAGGTTAGTATAATAAAATAAATCAATCACTTGGGTACTGTCAAGACAAGATTCATATTTTTTCCCACATAATACCTAATGTATTATATCATTTCTATAATTTATATCCCCGACCTATGTAAGCAAATTATGCAATAAAATATAATCTATCAAAAATTGAACATCGCGTAAAGATCTAATTTTTTTACCATACTTATGTAACTCCAAAGCTTTTGAAAAATTAAGGCAAAGTATACAATTTGCATAACAGTACAGTGTAAAAAAATTAGCAGTTGATCATGTTCCAGTACAGAATGAAAATTCATATACTAGATGCAAGAATTTTTGTTTTCGCACAGAACCAATTAAAAGAAAAGATACAAACATAATTACAATACTAGCAATAATCATGTAGACACACCAGAACAAAAAGGAAAAATAAAGATAACTATTGGGTTACCTCCCAACAAGCATAATGCCCCTAGCTAGGCATAATGCAAGATATCAAGTATTGTAATCTTTGTGTTCTGCAATGAGACAACTTGATTTCCTAGGAGAATTGGCAAACACTCCTAGGCAAAAAATTCAAAAGGTGTGTGTGTCATAAATTGGTTCCTTCTTTATCTTCATGAAATTTGGATGAATGCTAATAATTTTTAAACCTCCTTATCCTTAGTAGAAGAAGCACCCCTATTAGATTTAGGACCCTTATTCAATGAAAATTTCAGATTTTCACTAGTAGGAACTTCTTTATTAGGCTTAATGGACGAAAAATTGGAGACAAAACATTAATAACTTCTTCCAACTTACCGATTCTAGCGGGACTTTTTTCTACTCTATTGATGATTGGTTCTTTATCCTTTAGCAAATTTAAAGAATTTCCTACCATAGAGCCTAACTTATTCATAAGATCATTCATCCTTTTATCAACTTCTTCTAGTTATTGACTAGTAAGCATCTTACCCTCAATAATATCTAATCTTTGCAGAACATGTTTCGAGTTCCGATCAGTTTCATTAATTTTAATAGGTGGTGATCCCAAGCATACAAAGGGTAACAACTCAAGAAATTCCCTCCCGTAACTGTATCAAGCACAAATCTATACCAAGTAGTGACACCAGCATAAAAATTGCGACGAAGAACAATGGTAGATTACTTATGAGTAGATCTATTTTGAACATTGCAAATCCCATACCAAGCATCCTTCAGACTTTCTCTGCCCCTTTGTTTGAAATTAAACACCTCTAATTCGGGCTTAGGGACAACAAGTGAAGAACTAGCATGATAGCTACAAAGAGGAGGTAGCAACAAAAAGGTATTTTTGGTACTTTTGATTTTTTTACAGGAGAAAGAGAATGCAAAATTCAAAGCCAAGAAAATAAAAACAAGCAAGAACAAAGTGTTTGTGCGAAGGGACCTAATTTGTAGGATGAAGCCTCCCCGGCAACGACACCAAAAAATCTTCTGCTACTCCAGCAGGAGTCGTTGGATTTCCCCGAAGAGTAAGGGTGATGTAGGACAACAGCAGAAAGTATTTCCCTCAGTTAAGAACCAAGGTTTATCAAACCAGTAGGAGGAAAGACACGTACAATGTTAGCAGCACCAACACACAAACAAAATAATTGCTTGCACCCAACAAAGGCAAGGGGGTCATCACTCCCCTTCTTCTTGCTAGCCACAAGGTTAAAAGAAAATAATAGTAAATATAGCAAAGGATGAAAAAAATAGAATAGTGATGGAAAATTGATAACAATTGTAGGAAATTGTAAATATACGTAAATGGATCCGGGGCCATAGGTTCATTATAGGCATCTCTCTCGAAAGAAGAATAGCGAAGGGTAAACAAATTACTATTGGGCCACTAGCAGAATTGTGCATAGCTATGAAGATCCTCCAAGGCATCATCATTATAATTAATAAAACTGCATCTACTAGTCTTTTTTTACAAGTAGACCGATAATGAACCTCCAACTACATAATCATTATAATCATTTCAGTTGTAACAAGTAGACCGTTAATCCAACTGCATCTACTACTCTTTTTTGACACCTGAAATAGTAGGAGAGGCTCCTATTGTGTATTAATTAATAAAATAAAAGGTTTTGTTTACATCTTAACCATACATCCACTCCCATTTTGGAGTGTGGGGGGAGGGGTTGTAAAATAAAGCTAAATAAGATTATTTACAAAAGAAGTAAGAAAGGGTTTGTGCTTTTCTCTAACCCTATAGATAGAAGGGATAGATCTTCTTCGAGTCTTGCCAGCCATGGAGTTCTGGAAGGTAAAATCCCTCTAAAGTGTTTGTTATTTCTTTCCTTCCAAATGCTCCAAGCTAATTATCGGAAATTTCCATGAACATGGGCCTATTCCAGCCAGATTTAGTTGTTTCTATCCATTGCAATTTGGTGTCTTGTGTTCTCCATGTGATGCCAAGTGATGACCAGCATTATATACTAAATATGCACGTGAAGAAAAGATGTTCCAGTATTTCCTCACTATTTGTCCCACAAAGAAGGCAGTTGTGATCATTCCCAATATTGTAGTGTCTTCGTTTAAGCATATTTTTTTATTGAGCCTGTCTAAGAGCAGAAGCCATCTGAAAACCTTGATATTCATAGTCACTTTTGATTTCCAAATCCATGTGTACGATTGATGGACATTGGCCTCTCAAAACTAGGAGTAAAATCTATTGGCTGAATAATCTCAATTTCCCCAAACACAAGACCACTTGTCAGTTTTTTATTGGTTCATTCTACCAAGCTCGTCAGCTATTGAATCTCTCTTGCTTCTGCATGTGCTTGTGTCGAAAGTGGTACCGGAAACGTTTCTCCTAGAGATGTGGTGCTCAAGAAATCTTTCACCAAAATATCCTCATTTCTCACGAAGGAAAGAGCATGTAGGTGGGTTTCAGCCAATACATCATCCAAACAAAGATCTTCCCAGAACACAGTCGTTGTTCCCCTGGCCATAGTCAATTTGGTAATTCCTCTGTAGATCAGCATTAATTTGTAGATGTCTCGCCACCAGAAAGAGCCACAGCAGTCTGTTGCATGTGGTATTTTCATGGTATAGTAGGTATTCCAAATTAATTCTACCGAAGGTAGGTCCCAATAATTGTAGAATTTATGCAAGTATTTTAGTAGCAGTGCATCACTTTGGATTCTAAGGTTAATAACCCCTAGACCTCCATGATTTTTTGGTTTGCATACCATTTCCCAAGCCGCCAATGAGTTACATTCTTCTCCTTGTTCAGTTTTTTTGTCCACAAGCATTTGCATCTTATCTTGTACAATAGTTCAACTATGTTGATTGGTAATTTGGTAGTGCATGTAGCAAATGTTATCAGTGAGGTTATTATAGAGTTCATAAGAGATAACTTAGCCCCATAGGATATCATGTTCAAGATGGCTGACAAACAGCGTTCCACTCTACAAACCAGAAGCATGAGATCTTGGACGGAGGGTTATCCTGTCCCTAGTCGAAGCCCTAAATATGTAAATGGCATGCTGCCAACCATGCATCCAAAGATCTGGGCAAGATTGTTGTAAACAGTGGGATCACGTTTAATTTGAATCAGGGTATACTTGTGGAAATTAATCTTGAGTCATATAGATTCAGCATAGTCTGATAGAATGACCTTGATTGAAGTTGCTTGGGTAGGGCATGCGAGCAACATCAAGATCCTATTGTTTGCATATTGAATAAATAGGTAATCCATTTGAGAATTACATTGAAAGGGCAGATTGATGTTTCCTTGGGAAAATGCATCATTAATTGCATCTTGTAGGAGGTCGACTGCTAGCACAAATATGAGTGGGGAGAAAGCGTTACCTTGACGAACCCCACACTTGCAATGAAATTGCCTCCTCGGACTCCATTTAATAGGACTGAGTATTTACCAGATAAGAAGATGCAATTACTCCACCCCAACCATTTTTCATTGAAACCCATATGTTTCATAATGTCCAACATTGCATCATGTTCTATTGTATCGAAAGCCTTGGCAAGGTCAAGTTTTAGAAGACTGATCGCTTGTTTGGAAGATGACATTGGTAGATGTATTGAAATGCCCAAGCGAGGTAGTCTTGTATCGATCCTCTATTTATGAAACCATACTGGTTAGAATGGATTATTTTGAGAATGAACTTCTGATACGTCTCCATCGTATCTGCTTTTCCTAATGCTTTTCCTCCTGTTTTGGACTCTAATTTGCATGATTTGAATGAAACTAACCCGGACTGACACTGTTTTCAGCAGAACTACCATGGTGTTGTTTTTTGTGCAGAAATAAAAGTTCTCGGATCGGAACGAAACTTTGTGAGGATTGTTTATTCAATAAATAAGATTTCTGGAGCTAAGAACCATCGGAGGGGGCACCCAGGTGGGCACAATCCACCAGGGCGCCCCCCCTCCAGGCACACCCAGGTGGGTTGTCCTCACCTGGTGGCCCCGCAGACCCTGATTCCAACGCTAAAAATTCACATATTTGGAGAGAAAAATCAGGGAGAAAGAATTATCGCATTTCACGAGATGGAGCCGCCACAACCTCCTGTTCTTCATCGGGAGGCCAGATCTGGAGTCCGTTTGGGGTTCCGGAGAGGGGGCTCTTCGATCTTCATCATCACCAACCCTTCTCCATCGCCAATTCCATGATGATCCCCACCGGGAGTGAGTAATTCCTTCGTAGGCTTGCTGGTCGGTGAGGAGTTGGATGAGATTCATCATGTAATCGAGTTAGTTTTGTTAGGGCTTGATCCCTAGTATCCATTATGTTCTGAGATTGATTTCGCTATGACTTTGCCATGCTTAATGCTTGTCACTTTGGTCTCGGGTGCCATGCTTTCAGATCTGAACCATTTATGTCATCACCATTATATCTATGTTCTAGATCTGATCTTGCAAGTTATAGTAACCTACTACGTGTTATGATCTGGCAAACCCGGAGTGACAGAAGTCGGGACACTTCCCGGTGATGACCGTAGTTTGAGGAGTTCATGTATTCACTATGTGTTAACGCTTTGTTTTGGTTCTCTATTAATATGAGGCCTTAATATCCCTTAGTTTCTAAGAGGACCCCGCTGCCACAGGAGGGTAGGACAAAAGATGTCATGGAAGTTCTTTCCATAAGCACGTATGACTATTTATGGAATACATGCCTACATTATATTTATGAACTGGAGCTAGTGTCGTATCGCCCTAGGTTACGACTGTTATATGATGAATACCATCCAACGAATTCACCGATCCAATGCCTACGAATTTCTCTCATATTGTTCTTGCTATGTTACTACTGCTATTGTTACTATTGCACTTGCTACAAAATCATTTGCTATCACTGTTACTATTACTATTGCTTTTGCAACTACTATCAAAACTATCATCCTACTTTGCTACTGATCACTTTGCTGCAGATAATTAGTCTCCAGGTGTGGTTTAATTGACAACTCAGCTGCTAATACTTGCAAATATTATTTGGCTCCCCTTGTGTTGAATAAATAAATTCGGGTTGAATACTTTACCCTCAAAAACTGTTGCGATCCCTATACTTGTGGGTTATCAAGACCTTTTTCTGGCGCCGTTGCCAGGGAGCATAGATATATTTGTTGAGTCACTTGGGATTATTATCAAATTATCACTATGAAGAATCTGTAGGATGCTAAGACTAAGATTTTCCCTCTAAGACGATGGGAGGTAAGGAACTGCCATCTAGCTCTGCACTTGATTCACCTTCAGCTATAAATATACTTGCAGCACCACCACAAGCTATTAATCTTGATATGTCGCAAGTTATTTATGATGCTACTTCTGCTATGAATGATGCTCATGATGATGCTAGTACCTTGCTTGATGATAATGTGCCACTAGGTGAATTTCTTGATGAACAACTTGCTAGAACTAAAGCTTATGAGAATGCTGAAACTGATGAAATTGTTGAAACTGATGAAGATCTTGAAACTAAAAATCTTGAAACACCTATCACACCTAGTTCTCCTAGATATGAATTGCCAAAGGTACCGGAAGGTTATGTTATGGATGAGGAGACAACTAGAGACTTTCTTGCTTGCAATGATAGGGATGATCTTAAGAAATTATTATGCAAACTGAAAGAAAAATCTTTGAATGCTAGAATGAAATGTGATCCTAAGTTTGCTACTTCACCTATCTTTGTTAATGATAAGGATTATGAATTCTCTGTCGACCCAGAGTTAATTACTTTGGTTGAATCTAATCCTTTCCATGGTTATGAAACTGAAACTGTTGTGGCACATCTTACTAAGTTGAATGACATAGCCACCCTTTTTGCTCATGATGAGAAGATCCGCTATTATTATATCCTCAAATTATTCCATTCTCATTAAAGGGTGATACTAAGACTTGGTATAGTACGCTTGCCCCCAGTTGTGTGTGTAGCCCCCAGGATATGATTTATTACTTCTCTGAAAAATATTTTCCTGCTCATAAGAAACAAGCTACCTTACAGGAAATATTTAACTTCGTGCAAATTGAAGAAGAGAGTCTCCCACAAGCTTAATGCTTTGCTTAATGCTTTGCCTAATCATCCTCTTAAGAAAAATGAAAAACTGGATATCTTCTATAATGGACTAACCAATGCTTCTAGGGATTTCCAAGATAGTTGTGTTGGTTGTGTTTTCAAGGAACGAACTATTGGACAAGCTGAAGAACTATTGAATAACATATTGAGAAATTATGATGATTGGATTCTTCCTGAACCACCGCTTAAACCTACTCCAAAGAAGAGGGGTTTCTTATATCTCAGTCTCGAAGATATGCAAGAGGCAAAGAAATCTATGAAAGAAAAAGATATTAAAGCTGAGGATGTCAAAAATTTACCTCCTATTGAAGAAATACATGGGCTTGAAACACCACCACCACCGAAGGTGGTAGAGGTAAATTCTTTCATGAAATTCAATGACAATGATAATCCTTACAATATGCATCCTAGTCAATGCCTTTATGAGTTTGACGACTACATTAGAAAACAAGATCACTTCAATGCAAATGTTATGAAACCATTGAAATATAATTCCGATATGATTGCTCGCTTCAGTGACTTGTTATTTAGAATTACCAATGATGTTAGATGTGTAGGAAAGCATGCCTCCATGGTTCAAACTCAACTAGAACAAGTTGCTAAATCTCAAAGAGAATTGCTTGATGAATTGAACAATAACATAAATGACTTTGCTGTTAGAGTAGCAACTAGAGGAGGTAAAATGACTCAGGAACCACTTTATCCTGAGGGACACCCAAAGAGAATTGAACAAGACTCTCAAAGAATTAAAACTGATGCACCTAGTCCTTCTAAAAAGAAAAAGTAGAAAAAAACTCATAGGACTTTGCATGCCTCTAGTGAACCTGAAGTAGAAAAACCTCATGATGCTACTAATGATGTTTCTATTTCTGATGCTGAAACTTAATCTGGTAATGTAAACTCACCCTCTGATAATGACAAAGATATTGATGAGGTTCATGAAGATACTCAAACAAATAATAAGGAACCAGACAATGATGTTGAAATAGAACCAGCTGTTGATCTTGATAACCCAGAACCCAAGAATAAAAGATGTGATAAAAGAGACTTTGTTGCTAGAAAATAGGGTAAGGAAAGAGAAACGTGGGTTCAAAAACCTATGCCCTTTCCACCTAAGTCAACTAAAAAGAAAGATGGTGAAGAGTTTGAACGCTTTGCTGAAATGATTAGGCTAGTCTTTTTGCGTACACTCTTGACTGATATCTTAAAGATGCCTCCTTATGCAAAGTACATGACAGACATCATCACCAATAAGAGAAAAATACCGGAAGCTGAAATCTCCACCATGCTTGCTAATTACACTTTTAAGGATGGAGTACCTAAAAAACTTGGAGATCCGGGAATACCAACTATACCTTGCTCCATCAAAAGAAATTATGTGAAAACCGCTTTATGTGATTTAGGAGCTGGTGTTAGTGTTATGCCTTTCTCCTTGTATAAAAGACTTGATTTGAATAAACTCACACCTACTGAAATATCTTTGCAAATGGCTGACAAATCAACTGCCATACCTATTGGTATTTGTGAGGATGTGCCCGTTGTTGTTGCAAATGTTACTATTTTAACTGACTTTGTTATACTCGAGATGCCTGAGGACGACACATGTCGATTATCCTTGGTAGGAAATTTTTGAATACTGTAGGGGCTGTTATTGATTGCAATAAAAGCAAGGTCACTTTTCATATCGATGGTAATGAGCATACGGTGCACTTTCCAAAGAAACAATTTCAAGTGAATGGTATTAATGTTATTGAAACATCTCCGACAATCACTATTGGAAGTTTTTAACTACCTCTACCTACTATGAAAAAGAAATATGAAATGCTTATTGTTGGGGACAGTCACATCCCCGTTGAGGTAACTAAGTGTTTTATGAAAGTTCTTCGGTTTCATGGTAATCGTAAGTGGTTGTTAATAAGACTTGATCAACCTTATTAATGAATCATTTTTGGAACGTATGAAGTTGATGAATTTAGCAAGCATTACCTTCTGTCCCTACATTTTATTTTCTGTTTTTATTAGTTAAATAAAATAAACTGCCATGTTTTGTCTATTTTCTGAATTTCCCGTGCAATAAAAAATGACCCAAAAATAAAAGTTCTCAGAATGCTTTGAAAATTTAATACGATTTTTTTCTCATTATTTAAGAATTGTTTATGCAAAGAACATCAATGGGGGTGCACCAGGTGGGCACAACCCACCTGGGCGCGCCAGCACCCCCAGGCGCACCCTGGTGGGTTGTGGTCCCCACGTGGGCCACTCACTTATCTCTTCATCCCATACCACCACCTACCTCCAGAAAAAAATCACCATTGCTCTCTCTCGTGTTCTTGCTCTCGAACCCGTGGATTTTGATCTCTTTGCTCGAAGCTCCATTTCTGAAACTGTTTCAGGGGATTGTTTCTTGGTATGTGACTCCTCCATTTGTCCAAATAGTTTTTTCTTTAGTGGTTTATATTTTGAATAATTAGTTACTCTTGGTGCTGCTGTAGATCAGCTTGCGCTACTTCTTGAGCTTGCATTAGTTTTTCCCTTCAAGAGGAAAGGGTGATACAGCAAAGTAGAGATAAGTATTTCCCACAGTTAAGACCCAAGGTATCAATCCTGTAGGAGAAGAATGCGCAAATTACCAATACATGCACAAACAATCAAACACTTGCACCCAACACGATAAAGAGGTTGTCAATCCCTTCACGACCACTTGCAAAGGTGAGATCTGATAGAGATAGATAAATAAAACTAAACGAAGGATAAAATATTTTTGGGTTGTTTGGTTTATAGATCTGAAAGTAAAAGATTGCAAAATAGTAGATCGGAAACTAATATGATGGAAAATAGTCCCTGGGGCCATAGGTTTCGCTAGAGGCTTCTCTCTTGAAGGCAAATAATACGATGGGTGAACAAATTACCGTCGAGCAATTGATAGAAAAGCGCAAAGTTATGACGATATCCAAGGCAATGATTATGTAATATAGCCATCACGTCCATGTCAAGTAGACCGACTCCTGCCTGCATATACTAATATTACTCCACACATCGACCTCTATCCAACATGCATCTAGAGTATTAAGTTCATAAAGAACGGAGTAATGGCTTAAGTAAGATGACATGATGTAGAGAAATAAACTCAAGCAATACGATGTAAACCCCATCTTTTTATCCTCGATGGCAACAATAAAATACATGCCTCACTACCCCTACTTAGTTACTGGGTGAGGACACCGCAAGATGGAACCCAAAGCTAAGCACCTCTCCCATTGCAAGAAAAACCAATCAGTTGGCCAAACCAAACCGATAATTCGAAGAGAAATACAAAGATATCAAATCATTGTAACATCCCAAATTTTCAATTTGGAATGTTATACATAGATCATTCATGCATATCATATTTTATTGCATATTCGTTTCGCGATCCTCGAAATTCTAAGCAACTCAAGGACCGTCGGAGAGAGTTGGGGATTTCACTGTTTTCATATTTGAATTTTATCAAACATTGAAACGAGGTTATTTGTTTTATTATTTTTTTCTCTTCGAAAATATTTCATATAAAAAATATGAGAGGGGATAATATACCTTCCCCAAAAACAATGAAATATTGGAGGAAAAATATTAAAAACAAATAAATATTTTATTTGGGATTTTATTTGCATAGGAAAAATTTGCATTTTAGGCCCAAATAAATGTTCACCTTGTCCGGTAGATTTTTGGAGGACGGGAAAATTTAGTTCGGGATTTTTGGCGTCCGTATAGTATTATTTTCGGCGCTTTTTTGCGCGGAATTTTTTTTTAGTTTTTTCGCCGGACCGAACTGGGCCGAGGCCTAGTTGGCCAGCCGCGCCAGCCCACCCCTCGCCCCGACTGACTCCGACCGGAGTTCGGCCGGCGCACGCCGCCGCCGCTGAGTCCGGGGAGGACTCCTCCTCCCCCGGCCCCTTGCCCAAGCCGTCGCCTCGCCCGGCCCCTTTAAAGGCCGAGCCGGCCCCGCCTCGACCCCCACACCACCACCAGCCCGGCCGCCCCGAGCCGCAGCGCCGCCCCGCCGCCGCCGCACCGCCGCCACCGCTGCAGCCCGCCGCCGCGCTACCGCCGCAGCTCCACGCCGCCGCCCTACCGCCGCGCCGCTGCCGCTGCTCTGCCCGCGCCGCCGCCGACTTCGCCGGAGCCGCCGCCTTTCTTTTCTCTCGTCGGTTTATTTCGGTAAACCCTGGATCTAGATCCGTTTTTTTAAATTCCGGTTTATTCTTTTAGATCGGTTTTTCCCGTCTGTTTATTTATTTAGCGAACGCCTGTTCGTTCGTTCGTTTTAACGAACGGTTTTCACCCATTACCCGTAGACAGCGAACGTTCGTTCGTTAGCCTGTTCGTCAGTTTTTTCTTTTTCTCGGATTTTTCGCGATTATTCTCGATCACGATTTCTGATCCGATTTTCGTTTTAGTTTAACTTTTCGCTCGTTTGTCGGAATCAGGTGATTCAAGCGCCTAGATCTTCGTCTCGAAGCCCTCTTTCTGTTTAACCAACTTGAACAAGATTTTGGTACTGCAAATTTGACTTTAGTCCAGATTAGTAAACGAATCTTGTTTCTTTCACAGTTTGAGTTTCGTTGCTCCGTTTGATTTGATTCTTTTTGCAAACCGGAGTTCTTAAGTTGAATTTTCTAGTTAGATATTCTTATTTGAGTTTTACCCGTGCATATTTGCTTGATTGCTTATGTATGCTATTGTTTGTTTGCGATAGAATTCCCGGAGTGCGGAGCGTGCTACTAAGAGTCTCTAGGTTTTGCGGATCATCAGCAAGGCAAGTAACACTTTGACCATATCCCATTATTACCCAGTTTTTATGCATTAGCTCCAATCCTCAAACACCGCATGATTAGGATGTGATTAACTTGTGGGTATTGGGAAGTAGTTGATGAGGTAGAACCTATTGCCCTATTGTAATCAAACCCTTGGGAGTTACTTCTACGTATTGCTTATATTGTTATGCTATGCACGTAGACGTGGTTTGGGTGAGTGAATCCATGAAAGATGTGAGATTGTTAATTAATGGTTCAACTTAAGGTGGCAACTTTAAAACACATCTGGGTGGATTGCTTGTCGGGCACCTGGAGAATCCAGTGTTTTCCTAGGATATCCCGGAGTACCCGTGTGATAATCCTAAGGTCCGCCACCCAGGCTGAAAGGGAACTGAGATATTTCATGCTAGAAACTTATGTGTGCAGCCACAAGCTATTATGGGCTCTAGGATAGTTGAGTAAGTTGCATGACCTCTTCCAGTGGTAGGCTAGCAGATGTAGAGGGATGTAGGTTGGTACCGTCTACCCGGGGTTAGAGTTAATGCTTCTGAAAGACTGTGTCTCGGTCATCCGTTTCTCAAACACCATGTAGTACGAGAAATCCAACGGAGGCGATCGAGTCTTCTAGGGAAAAGTGCGCAAACCTCTGCAGAGTGTACAATCTAATCATGGTTAGCCGTGTCCCCAGTTATGGACATCTTCAGTATCTAGTACTTGGATTATCATATGTATCTCATCACTCTAATTTAATATTGTTGGGTTGATAATTACTTTTTAATTGGGATTGATTTGGAGGAACCTTCTCAATGATGTTTCAACTACCATGATAGTTAAATAAAATCTATTCCTTTGTTGTAGGAAAAAATTGGCTTTTCGCAAAACTATAACCATAGAGCTTTCCACCAGCCAAATCTGCATGTAGTGATAGCATTATTCTGTTCTTGCTCTACTGTGTTATATTGCCAGCATATTCCATGTGCTGACCTGTTCTCGGCCTGCAACGTATTATGTTGCAGACTTTTCAGACGAGGACTAAGGTTCGTTAGGTCGTTGCCGTGCAGCTCAGCTATGCCGTTGGAGTTGATGGACTCACTTTATCTTCCAAGCCTTCCGCTGTTATCGTATTAGATGGCCTTAAGCCATATTTATTGTAATAAGTTCTCTTTTGAGACATTCGATGTAATAAGTGTGTGATTGCTACTCTGTTATAAATCCTTCGAGTACTGTGTGTGTCAGGATTACCGATCCAGGGATGACACTGAAGCACAGAGACTTGACCGTTTGAGGTCGAGTCGCTACAAGATGGTATTAGAGCACACGCGGAGTGTAGGACACGACCACTAAGATAAGCCATAGGTCACTCTTCTCTACTCATTTCTGACTCCTCTCCATTTTCTACTCTTAGGATGTCGGATTCGAGGAACAAGTTTGAACAACCGGATGAAGACACACCCTTTGGACGAAACTTGAAGGAAGTCACTAGGTACCTGAACATCGGAATACCATGCTTCACCGGGACCTACAACGCCACTTTACCAGAAGAGGAGCGCTTGATGATTCGAGTTCAAGTTCCAGGAAGGACGTTCGTGCCAATCACTGAGCCCATAGAGTTTTCCTTTGATGCACCAACCTGGAGTCTAGGCAAGAGCATGGCAGCCCACATTGCCATGGGACGTATTGGAGAAGTCTACAGCAAGGATCTCAAGGACACTATCTACCAGATATGTGGGCGCCGAGATGAGCAATGGGAGATGATCAGCACCAAGAAGGACAGATCCATTGTAGCTTTCATCCAGGAGTTAAACCAACACATTCGACGCCAGGAGAATCAGATGTGTGCAGGCATGATAGATTTGAAGAAGGCGAAGACAAGGATCACCGAGCTGGAAGAAGAACTCAATGAAGGAAATATGCCCTAGAGGCAATAATAAAGTATTATATATTTCCTTATATCATGATAAATGTTTATTATTCATGCTAGAATTGTATTAACCGGAAACATAATACATGTGTGAATATATAGACAAACAGAGTGTCACTAGTATGCCTCTACTTGACTAGCTCGTTAATCAAAGATGGTTATGTTTCCTAGCCATAGACATAAGTTGTCATTTGATTAACGAGATCACCTCATTAGGAGAATGACGTGATTGACTTGACCCATTCCGTTAGCTTAGCACTCGATCGTTTAGTATGTTGCTATTGCTTTCTTCATGACTTATACATGTTCCTATGACTATGAGATTATGCAACTCCCGTTTACCGGAGGAACACTTTGTGTGCTACCAAACGTCACAACGTAAATGGGTGATTATAAAGGTGCTCTACATGTGTCTCCAAAGGTACTTGTTGGCTTGGCGTATTTCGAGATTAGGATTTGTCACTCCAATTGTCGGAGAGGTATCTCTGGGCCCACTCGGTAATGCACATCACTATAAGCCTTGCAAGCATTGTGACTAATGAGTTAGTTGCGGGATGATGTGTTATGGAACAAGTAAAGAGACTTGCCGGTAACGAGATTGAACTAGGTATCGAGATACCGACGATCAAATCTCGGGCAAGTAACATACCGGTGACAAAGGGAACAACGTATGTTGTTATGCGGTCTGACCGATAAAGATCTTCGTAGAATATGTGGGAGCCAATATGGGTATCCAGTTCCCGCTATTGGTTATTGACCGGAGACGTGTCTCGGTCATGTCTACATAGTTCTCGAACCCGTAGGGTCCGCACGCTTAACGTTACGATGACAGTTTTATTGAGTTTTGATGTACCGAAGGAGTTTGGAGTCCCGGATGAGATCGGGGATATGACGAGGAGTCTCGAAATGGTCGAGACGTAAAAATCGATATATTGGACGACTATATTCGGACTTCGGAAAGGTTCCGAGTGATTCGGGTATTTTCGGAGTACCGGAGAGTTACGGGATTCGTATTGGGCCTTAATGGGCCATACGGGAAAGGAGAGAAAGGCCTCAAAAGGTGGCCGCACCCCTCCCCATGGTCTGGTCCGAATTGGACTAGGGAAGGGGGGTGCACCCTTCCTTCTTTCTCCTTCCCCCTTCCCTTCTCCTACTCCCACAAGGAAAGGAGGAGTCCTACTCCCGGAGGGAGTAGGACTCCCCCCTATGGCACGCCTCTCCCCTTGGCCGGCTGCCTCCCCCTTGCTCCTTTATATACGGGGGCAAGGGGGCACCCAGAGACACAACAATTGATCCTTGAGATCTCTTAGCCGTGTGCGGTGCCCCCCTCCACCATATTACACCTCGATAATACTGTTGCGGAGCTTATGCGAAGCCCTGCGTCGGTGGAACATCATCGTCGTCACCACGCCGTCGTGCTGACGAAACTCTCCCTCAACACTCGGCTGGATCGGAGTTCGAGGGACGTCATCGAGCTGAACGTGTGTAGTACTCGGAGGTGTCGTACGTTCGGTACTTGATCGGTCGGATCGTGAAGACGTACGACTACATCAACCGCGTTGTGATAACGCTTCCGCTGTCGGTCTACGAGGGTACAT
The DNA here is from genome assembly GCF_018294505.1 of Triticum aestivum. Lineage (NCBI taxonomy): Eukaryota > Viridiplantae > Streptophyta > Magnoliopsida > Poales > Poaceae > Triticum > Triticum aestivum. The sequence continues at coordinate 238,549,022 of NC_057805.1, forward strand.
GGACAACACTCTCCCCTCTCATTGCTATGCATCACCATGATCTTGTGTGTGCGTAGGAATTTTTTTGAAATTACTACGTTCCCCAACACTCAAGTCTACATGCGATGGATATGAGGAGGAAATTGCAACACTATTGGAGAAGAATGACGACCTGATAAAGAAGATCAGAGTATCCATGGGAGACCCCGCGCCAGGAGGAGAGGATGACGATTCCACTTGCCCGGAGAACTACATCATCATCGACGACTCCGACCCCAGTGAAGATGACTTTGAAGACAAAGCGGGAGCAGACATCATGGAGTCGTCCACCGATCAAAATTTCTAGATGACCACCAAATGATTAGTAGTATTTCCCCCATGTATATAGTAGTAGTTTGAGCACTTTTAACGATAGTTCTAGACCGTTTGTATGCCCTTGCTTGATTGATTGAGTGATATGATTGTGTTTGTCTCATGTGCATATGGGTAGTGCTTTCTCACTAGACCCCTTTTCTATTCTAATCTCTCCCCTCTAAACCCATCAGATGCCTCCAAGACGTGACACCGGATTTGTCTTCCCGCCGGAGATCACCCAGTTGATCCAGCAGCAAAATGCCTTGATGCAGATATTAGTCCAAAACCAAGGCAACAACAACAACCCGCCTCCAGTTGACAACTTAGCTCGCTTTTTGAGGTTGCAGCCGCCCGTGTTTTCCAGTAGCACCGAGCCTATAGTTGCTGATGATTGGCTACGCCGTATTGGAAGGGAGTTGACCACCGCAGGTTGCACAGATGCTGAGAAGATGTGTGATACGTCTCCAACGTATCTACAATTTTTGATTGCGACATGCTATATTATCTTCTGGTTTGGACATTATTGGGATTTATTATTCAATTTTATATTATTATTGGGACTAACCTATTAACCGGAGGCCCAGCCCAGAATTGCTGTTTTTGCCTGTTTCAGAGTTTCGCAGAAAAAGAATATCAAACGGAGTCCAAACGGAATGAAACCTTCGGGAACGTGATTTTCGGAACAAACATGATCCAGAGGACTTGGACCCTACGTCAATAAATCAAAGAGGAAGCCACGAGGTAGGGGGCGCGCCTTCCCCCCCCCCCCCCCCCCCGCCCCCAAGCGCGCCCTCCACCCTCGTGGGCCCCATGTTGCTCCACCAACGTACTACTTCCTCCTATATATACCAACGTACCCCCAAATGATCAGATACGGAGCCAAAAACCTAATTCCACCCCGCAACCTTTTGTACCCGTGAGATCCCATCTTGGGGCTTGTTCCGGAGCTCTGCCGGAGGGGGCATCGATCACGGAGGTCTTCTACATCAACACCATAGCCTCTCCGATGAAGTGTGAGTAGTTTACCTCAGACCTTCGGGTCCATAGTTATTAGCTAGATGGCTTCCTCTCTCTTTTTGGATCTCAATACAACGTTCTCCCCCTCTCTCGTGGAGATCTATTCGATGTAATCTTTTTTTGCGGTGTGTTTGTTGAGACTGATGAATTGTGCGTTTATGATCAAGTTTATCTATGAACAATATTTGAATCTTCCGAATTCTTTTATGTATGATTGGTTATCTTTGCAAGTCTCTTAGAATTATCAGTTTGGTTTGGCCTACTAGATTGATCTTTCTTGCAATGGGAGAAGTGCTTAGCTTTGGGTTCAATCTTGCGGTGTCCTTTCCCAGTGACAGTAGGGGCAGCAAGGCACGTATTGTATTGTTGCCATCGAGGGTAACAAGATGGTTTTTTTATCATATTGCATGAATTTATCACTCTACATCATGTCATCTTGCTTAAGGCGTTACTCTATTCTTATGAACTTAATACTCTAGATCCATGCTGGATAGCGGTCCATGTGTGGAGTAATAGTAGTAGATGCAGGCAGGAGTCGGTCTACTTGTCTCGGACGTGATTCCTATATACATGATCATACCTAGATATTCTCATAACTATGCTCAATTCTGTCAATTGCTCAACAGTAATTTGTTCACCCACCGTAAAATACTTATGCTCTTGAAAGAAGCCACTAGTGAAACCTACGGCCCCCGGGTCTATTTTCCATCATATTAATCTTCCAACACTTAGGTATTTCTTGCGCCGTTTTTATTTTACTTTCTTTACTTTGCATCTTTATCATAAAAATACCAAAACTATTATCCTATCATATCTATCAGATCTCACTCTCGTAAGTGACCGTGTAGGGATTGACAACCCCTTATCGCGTTGGTTGCGAGGATTTATTTGTTTTGTGTAGGTGCGAGGGACTCGCGCGTAGCCTCCTACTGGATTGATACCTTGGTTCTCAAAAACTGAGGGAAATACTTACGCTACTTTGTTGCATCACCCTTTCATCTTCAAGGGAAAACCAACGCGGTGCTCAAGAGGTAGCAGTGCGCTTTACCGCACATCAATTGGATGGACCAGCAGCCTCATGGTGGGAGAATTATACGGCCAATTTCCCCATAGCCAACGTCACTTGGGATCAGTTTCAGCAAGCTTTCCGCACAGCCCATGTCTCAACTGGATCTATGAGCATGAAGAAGCATGAGTTTCGCAACTTACGCCAGGGGAACCGTACTGTAGCTCAGTACGTGGATGAGTTTAGCAAGTTATCTCGCTATGCCCCTGACGATGTGGCCACAGATGCCGCGAAGTAGGAGAAGTTTATGGAAGGGCTGAACGATGAGATGAGCATGCAGTTGATGGTGGCAACATTCAAGAACTACCAGGAGTTCGTAGATAAGTCTCTTATGATTGAAGGGAAGCAGCAGCAGATCGAGAACCGTAAGAGGAAGTATGGGCAAGGAAGATACAATTCTGGAGCTCAGCAGAAGCCTCGTCTATCCCCGAACTCGGGAGGACTTGTTCATAACCATGGAGGTCATAACCACAATGGAGGAAGTTCGCATAACCACAATGGTTCCAAGAATGGGATTGGGAATAGAACAAGCAACAATCAGAACCGCTCCAATCCAGCCACACCCGCCAAGAGAGACCTAAGTCACATTACTTGAATGTGTGGACCATGCATCACCACCTCTCCTTCCTTCTCTTTTCTTTATTTTTGCAAGTGCCATCTTGCCCTCCCCCATAAATGTTCAATTTCTCCCCAGCAATCTTACTCCATGCTCAAAACCTGTCTGTCAAATTTCAGCCTATTTGAAGTTGTTTTGGTTGGGTTCAAAAATGGCCCAAGTTTGAATTTTATTCAAACTTGTATTATTTTTCGACCTCTAAAAATGTCCGAAGCAATTTTATCAAATGGTGCATAAATCCAGGAGCTCAATGGTGCTTTTGTTTCCTTATTCATCTCTTACAACCCTGGCCTTTTCCCTTTTCTATTCTGTGGATTAATTATGTGCAGAGAGAATTAAAATAGGAAAGCCCTTACTTGGCCGTTGTACTTGGGCCTCTCCCTCACCTGCAGACCAACCCACGCAGTAGCAGTAGCCCATCCAGTCCGCTAATGGCAGGAGCGTCGTCTCTCCTGTACGACAGCTCATCCACAGGAGCCACGTCGACGCTCCGGTCGCTTTGACGGTCGTCCGGTGTCCCTAGCCCCTATATAGCTTGTCCTAGACCTAACCTCCCTCGACCAGATCACCTCCCCTCCTACCATTGCTGTAGCTCAGGTAAGCCGCCTCAAGACACACTGTCGCCCTGCCACCATGCTCCGACCGAGCTAGAGCTCGAGCTCAGGGTAGCCTCTCCGACCTCCTCAGGCCTCTCCTACCCTCGTGGGAGCGTCCGCCAAGGCCCCCTACGCCTCCTACCACGACGCACGCGATGCCACGGCCTCGGGTTCAGGCTCCACGTCTTCTTCCTCTTCTTCCTGGTCAGAAACCCGCCAAGTTCAGAGCTGCCTCATGCCGTCTCCATCGAGTCCCCGGCCTCATCTTCTTGTCATAGGTACACGAGGTATACCCAACTTCCTCCCTACTCCTTCCTGTCGTCAATAGATCACCATATGCGTCGCTTCGTCCGTATCTTTCACGTGCTCTTGGTGCTCCGGCGAAGTCTATATTTGTGTGCATGTGTGTGCACTTGCTCTAGCGCGCCCGTGCGTCCCCACGCTCCGGTTTCCGCCTAGCTCTATTGTCCTCGCTGTGCCCGCCCGCCCGCATGCAGCAGCCGCCCACACACTCCCTGCTGCCTCACACGGTTCCCCGAGCTGAGCCATGCTCGAGCTCGAGCGCCCCGGCCTCTCATAGCTTCCCGCCCTCTTGCACATGCACATGTTCCCAATGCTGCACGCCCACTGTAGCTCTCCGGCCGCTCGCGTGGCACACTGCCTCGTCGGCGCCATCGTCGCCGTCTCCTGCAACCATTAGAAGCCCCAGTCCGCTATGGAGTTTGGTCAAAACTGTGACGGGCCCCTGTATGGGAAAGAATCTTTGCCTAGCTCGACTGGTCAGCGCCATACTCCTCCACGCAGGAGACCACGGTTCGAATCCCCTTCTCCACACAATTTTGTTTCGGCTTCTTATTATTTTTCCTATGTGTCACTGACACAAATGACCCACTAGTCATACAAACACAGACACAACCCCTCCTTTTCTTTATTGTTTTTCATATTTTTTCCGAAATTCCATTTCTTGAAAGGGCTGACTTTCCAAATCTGGACATTCCAAATCCGGCAATTTTCCATTTCTGACCAGGGTTCGAATCCCCGTCTCCACACAATTTTGGTTCTGCTTTTTATTATTTTCCCTATGTGTCAATGACACCAACAACCCCTGCTACCTCTTGAGCACTGCGTTGGTTTTCACTTGAAGAGGAAAGGGTGATGCAGCAAAGTAGCGTAAGTATTTCCCTAAGTTTTTGAGAACCAAGGTATCAATCCAGTAGGAGGCCACACACGAGTCCCTCGCACCTAAACAAACAAATAAATCCTCACAACCAACGCAATTAAGGGGTTGTCAATCCCTTCACAGTCACTTACGAGAGTGAGATCTGATAGATATGATAAGATAATATTTTTGGTATTTTTATAATAAAGATGCAAAGTAAAATAAAAGGTAATAAAAATAGCTAAGTGTTGGAAGATTAATATGATGGAAAATAGACCCGGGGGCCATAGGTTTCACTAGAGGCTTTTCTCGAGAGCATAAGTATTACGGTGGGTGAACAAATTACTGTTGAGCAATTGACAGAATTGATCATAGTTATGAGAATATCTAGGTATGATCATGTATATAGGAATCACGTCAGAGACAAGTACACCGACTCCTGCCTGCATCTACTACTATTACTCCACACATCGACCGCTATCCAGCATGCATCTATAGTATTAAGTTCATAAGAACAGAGTAATGCTTGAAGCAAGATAACATGATGTAGAGGGATAAACTCATGCAATATGATATAAACCCCATCTTGTTATCCTCGATGGAAACAATACGATACGTGCCTTGCTGCCCCTACTGTCACTGGGAAAGGACACTGCAAGATTCAACCCAAAGCTAAGCACTTCTCCCATTGCAAGAAAGATCAATCTAGGAGGCCAAACCAAACTGATAATTCGAAGAGACTTGCAAAGATAACCAATCATACATAAAAGAATTCAGAGGAGATTCAAATATTGTTCATAGATAAACTTGATCATAAACCCACAATTCATCGGTCTCAACAAACACACCGCAAAAGAAGATTACATCGAATAGATCTCCACAAGAGAGGGGGAGAACATTGTATTGATATCCAGAAAGAGAAAAGAAGCCATCTAGCTAATAACTATGGACCCAAAGGTCTGAGGTAAACTACTCACACATCATCGAAGAGGCTATGGTGTTGATGTAGAAGCCCTCTGTGATCGATGCCCCCTCCGGCGGAGCTCCGGAAAAGGCCCCAAGATGGGATCTCACGGGTACAAAAGGTTGCGGTGGTGGAATTAGGTTTTTGGCTCCGTATCTGGTAGTTTTGGGGGTACATAGGTATATATAGGAGGAAGAAGTACGTCGGTGGAGCAACATGGGGCCCACGAGGGTGGAGGGCGCGCCCAGGGGGGTAGGCGCGCCCCCCTACCTCGTGCCCTCCTGGTTGATGTCTTGACGTAGGGCCCAAGTCTTCTGGATCACGTTCGTTCCGAAAATCACGTTCCTAAAGGTTTCATTCCGTTTGGACTCCGTTTGATATTCTTTTTCTGCGAAACTCTGAAATAGGCAAAAAAACAGCAATTCTGGGCTGGGCCTCCGGTTAATAGGTTAGTCCCAAAAATAATATAAAAGTGTATAATAAAGCCCATTAATGTCCAAAACAGAATATAATATAGCATGGAACAATCAAAAATTATAGATACGTTGGAGACGTATCAAGCATCCCCAAGCTTAATTCCTGCTCGTCCTCGAGTACGTAAATGATAAAAACAGAATTTTTGATGTGGAATGCTACTTGGCATAATTTCAATATAATTCTCTTAATTGTGGTATGAATATTCAGTTCCGAAAGATTCAAGACAAAACTTTAATATTGACATAAAAATAATAATACTTCAAGCATACTAACTAAGCAATTATGTCTTTTCAAAATAACATGGCCAAAGAAAGTTATCCCTACAAAATCATATAGTCTGGCTATGCTCTATCTTCACCACACAAAATATTTAAATCATGCACAACCCCGATGACAAGCCAAGCAATTGTTTCATACTTTTAGTGTTCTCAAACATTTTCAATCTTCACGCAATACATGAGCGTGAGCCATGGACATAGCACTATATGTGGAATAGAATGGTGGTTGTGGAGAAGACAAAAAAGGGAGAAGATAGTCTCACATCAACTAGGCGTATCAACGGGCTATGGAGATGCCCATTAATAGATATCAATGTGAGTGAGTACGGATTGCCATGCAACGGATGCACTTAGAGCTATAAGTATATGAAAGCTCAACAAAAGAAACTAAGTGAGTGTGCATCCAACTCGCTTGCTCACGAAGACCTAGGGCATTTTGAGGAAGCCCATCATTGGAATTTACAAGCCAAGTTCTATAATGAAAAAAATTCCCACTAGTATATGAAAGTGATATCATATGAGACTCTCTATCATGAAGATCATGGTGCTACTTTGAAGCACAAGTGTGGTAAAAGGATAGTAACATTGTCCCTTCTCTCTTTTTCTCTCTTTTTTTTATTTGGGCCTTTTCTTCTCTTTTTTATGGCCTCTTTTTTTTCGTCCGGAGTCTCATCCCGACTTGTGGGGGAATCATAGTCTCCATCATCCTTTCCTCACTTGGGACAATGCTATAAAAATGATGATCATCACACTTTTATTTACTTACAACTCAACAATTACAAGTCAATACTTAGAACAAAATATGACTCTATGTGAATGCCTCCGGCGGTGTACCGGGATATGCAATGAATCAAGAGTGACATGTATGAAAGAATTATGAACGGTGGCTTTGCCACAAATATGATGTCAACTACATGATCATGCGAAGCAATATGACAATGATGGAGCGTGTCATAATAAACGAAACGGTGGTAAGTTGCATGGCAATATGTCTCGGAATGGCAACGGAAATGCCATGATAGGTAGGTATGGTGGCTGTTTTGAGGAAGGTAAATGGTGGGTGTATGATACCGGCGAAACGTGCGCGGTATTAGAGAGGCTAGCAATGGTGGAAGGAGGAAAAGTGCGTATAATCCATGGACTCAACATTAGTCATAAAGAACTCATATACATATTGCAAAAATCTACATGTTATAAAAGAAAAGTATTACGCGCATGCTCCTAGGGGGATAGATTGGTAGAAAAAGACCATCGCTCATCCCCGACCGCCACTCATAAGGAAGACAATCAATAAATAAATCATGCTCCGACTTCATCACATAACGGTTCACCATACGTGCATGCTACGGGAATCACAAACTTTAACACAAGTATTTCTCAAATTCAAAACTACTCAACTAGCATGACTCTAATATCACCATCTTCATATCTCAAAACAATTATCTAGTATCAAACTTCTCATAATATTCAACACACTCATAAGTTTTTTTTACTAATCTTGAATGCCTATCATTGTCAAAGCAAACTACCATGCTGTTTTGTAGGACTCTCAAAATAATCTAAGTGAAGCATGAGAGAACAATAGTTTCTAAAAAACAAAATCACCACCATGCTCTAAAAGATATAAGTGAAGCACTAGAGCAAAAACTATATAACTCAAGAGATATAAGTGAAGCACATAGAGTATTCTAATAATTTCCGAATCAAGTGTCTCTTTCGCAAAAGGTGTGTTCAGAAAAGATGATTGTGTAAAGTAAAAAAGCAAAGACTCAAATAATACAAGATGCTCCAAGCAAAACACATATCATGTGGCGAATAAAAATATAGCTCCAAGTAAAGTTACCGATGGAAGTAGACGAAAGAGGGGATGCCTTCCAGGGCATCCCCAAGCTTTGGATTTTTGGTGTCCTTAGATTTTCTTGGGGTGCCATGGGCATCCCCAAGCTTAGGCTCTTGCCACTTCATGTTCCATAATCCATCAAATCTTTTACCCAAAACTTGAAAACTTCACAACACAAAACTTAACAGAAAATCTCGTGAGCTCCATTAGCGAAACAAAACAAAACACCACTTCAAGGTGTTCGGGATCGTAGTAATTTCAGAAATTTTCCTACGCACACGCAAGATCATGGTGATGCAAAGCAACGAGAGGGGAGAGTGTTGTCCACGTACCCTCGTAGACTGACAACGGAAGCGTTATCACAACGCCGTTGATGTAGTCGTACGTCTTCACGATCCGACCGATCAAGTACCGAATGTACGGCACCTCCAAGTTCTACACACGTTCAGCTCGATGACGTCCCTTGAACTCCGATCCAGCCGAGTGTTGAGGGAGAGTTTCGTCAGCACGACAGTGTGGTGACGATGATGATGTTCCACCGACGCAGGGCTTCGCCTAAGCTCCGCAACGGTATTATCGAGGTGTAATCTGGTGGAGGGGGGCACCGCACACGGCTAAAATATCGTATATCAAGTGTGTTCTCAGGTGCCCCCCTGCACCCGTATATAAAGGAGCAAGGGGGAGGCCGGCTGCCCTAGGCACGCCAAGGAGAGAGGGGGAGTCCTCCTCCTAGTAGGAGTAGGACTCCCCTTTCCTAGTCCTACTAGGAAAGAAGGGGGGAAGGAAAGAGAGGGAGAGGGAGAGGGAGAGGGAAAGGGAAAGGGGGCTGCGCCCCCCGCTCCTAGTCCAACTAGGACTCCCCTTGGGAGGGGGCGCGCCACCTCCTGGCTGCTGCCCTCTCTCTCCCCTCAAGGCCCACCAAGGCCCAATACTTCCCCGGGGGGTTCCGGTAACCCTCCGGCACTCCGGTTTAATCCGAAACTTCTCCGGAACACTTCCGGTGTCTGAATATAGTCGTCCAATATATCAATCTTTACGTCTCGACCATTTCGAGACTCCTCGTCATGTCCGTGATCACATCCGGGACACCGAACAAACTTCGGTACATCAAATCACATAAACTCATAATATAACTGTCATCGTAACTTTAAGCGTGCGGACCCTTTGGGTTCGAGAACTATGTAGACATGACCGAGACACATCTCCGGTCAATAACCAATAGCGGGACCTGGATGCCCATATTGGCTCCCACATATTCTACGAAGATCTTTATCGGTCAGACTGCATAACAACATACGTTGTTCCCTTTGTCATCGGTATGTTACTTGCCCGAGATTCGATCGTTGGTATCTCGATACCTAGTTCAATCTCGTTACCGGCGAGTATCTTTACTCGTTCCGTAATACATCATCCCGCAACTAACTCATTAGTCACAATGCTTGCAAGGCTTATTGTGATGTGCATTACCGAGTGGGCCCAGAGATACCTCTCCGACAATCGGAGTGACAAATACTAATCTCGAAATACGCCAAGCCAACAAGTACCTTTGTAGACACCTGTAGAGCACCTTTATAATCACCCAGTTACGTTGTGACGTTTGGTAGCACACAAAGTGTTCCTCCGGTAAACGGGAGTTGCATAATCTCATAGTCAGAGGAACATGTATAAGTCATGAAGAAAGCAATAGCAACATACTAAACGATCGGGTGCTAAGCTAACGGAATGGGTCAAGTCAATCACGTCATTCTCCTAATGAGGTGATCCCGTTAATCAAATGACAACTCATGTCTATGGCTAGGAAACATAACCATCTTTAATTAACGAGCTAGTCAAGTAGAGGCATAATAGTGACACTCTGTTTGTCTATGTATTCACACATGTATTATGTTTCCGGTTAATACAATTCTAGCATGAATAATAAACATTTATCATGATATAAGGAAATAAATAATACTTTATTATTGCCTCTAGGGCATATTTCCTTCACAAGGTACTGTAATGAACTCATTATTTATTTATATTGGTGTTAAACCTACTGTATTCCAAGTTCTCTATGGTTTATAAACTATTTTACTAGCCATAGATTCATCAAAATAAGCAAACAATACACGAAAAGTAGAATCTGTCAAAAAACAGAACAGTCTGTAGTAATCTGTAACTAACGAAACTTATGGAACTCCAAAAATTCAGCCAAAATAGGAAGACCTAGACAATTTGTTTATTGATCAGCAGCAATTGGAATCAATATTTTATCACGTTCTAGTGATTTTAAAAAATTATTTTTGTGAACAGAAAGTTTCTGCAATTTTCAGCAAGATCAAATAACTATCATCCAAGAAGATCCTATAGGTTAAACTTGGCACAAACACTAATTAAAACATAAAAACACATCTAACCAGAGGCTAGATCAAATATTTATTTCTAAACAGAAGCAAAAAGCAAAAAACTAAAAATAAAATTGGGTTGCCTCCCAACAAGCGCTATCGTTTAGCGCCCCTTGCTAGGCATAGATAATTTTAATGATGCTCACATGAAAGATAAGAATTGAAGCGCAAAGAGAGCATCATGAAACACATGACAAACACATATAAGTCTAACATACTTCCTATGCATAGGCATCTTATAGGCAAAAAAATTATCATAGCAAGCAAAAACTAGCATATGGAATGAAGAAGAAAGAGACGATAGCAATCTCAACATGACGAGAGGTAGTTTAGTAACATGAAAATTTCTACAACCATATTTTCCTCTCTCATAATAATTACATGTAGGATCATAAGCAAATTCAAAAATATAGCTATCATATAAAATATTTTAAACACGATCCACATGCATGCAAAGTTGACACTCTTCCGAAATAGTGGGATTAACATTAACTAAAGTCATGACCTCTCCAAGCCCACTTTTATCAAAAATTTCATAAGATTGATCAAAATCCAAATATGTGGGATCTAAAGTTGACACTCTTCCAAACCCACTTTCAATATTATTGCAAACACTATTATCAATCTCATATTCATCATGGGGCTTAAATAAATTTTCAAGATCAAAAGAAGAATCACCCCAATCATGATCATTGCAACAAGTAGTAGACATAGCAAAACTAGCATCCCCAAGCTTAGGGTTATGCATATTATTAGCACAATTGACATCAAGAGAATTTATAGTAACATCATTGCAATGATGCTTTTCATCGAAGGAACTATCAAGCATGGGTGCAATAGCAACGATCTCATTTTTAACATAAGGGACTATAGAAAATTCATCTTCATAAATATTGGCACCATGGCCACAAGAATAGCAAGCATCATATTCATCATGGGATATTTCAATCAAATCATCGGAATCATCATTATGTATAGATTCATGCATATCATTATTTTCTTCCAAAGCAACGGTCATTCTTTCAATAAATTCTTGGACATAGACATTATGAGCAAAGTTTTCATTGCAATATTTAAGTATGACGGAATTTTCAGATTTGTTGAGAGTAAAATCATACTTTTCAATCAAATAAGCAACTTCATGAGCACCCTTAAAAACGACAAATTCTTCAATTTGTTCGATATCATAGTAACTATAAACACCCTTTGCATGAGAAGATAAGATTTCATTATGATTGAACTCACATAGGTAGGGAAGGTGTTTTTTAGGGTTCTTAGAGCAACAAGTAAAATTACAAATTTCACAAAGATTCCAAGCATAGCATAGCAAACTATTTATATGATACCATAAGAGCTTCCCTTTTTCTGGCAAGGGATGACGCACAAAATGAGCATGCTCATCTAGAGATTTCCCATCAACTAGGCTAGTTGGGGTTTCAGCACAAGCGCATAAGGATCGAAGATGATCCAAGTTGAACACTTTAAGTGGATCCATATCAATAGATATTCAGCAAGCAAAGATGCAAGCATATGGAAGGCACATGGAAACACGAGCAAACGAGAAGCAAGCGAGAAAAAAGCGAACGAAAAAGAGAGGGCGAATAAAACGGCAAGGGTGAAGTGGGGGAGAGGAAAACGAGAGGCAAATGGCAAATAATGCAATGCAGGAGATAAGGGTTTGTGATGGGTACTTGGTATGTTGACTTTTGCGTAGACTCCCCGACAACGGCGCCAGAAATCCTTCACGCTACCTCTTGAGCACTACGTTGGTTTTCCCTTGAAGAGGAAAGGGTGATGCAGCAAAGTAGCGTAAGTATTTCCCTCAGTTTTTGAGAACCAAGGTATCAATCCAGTAGGAGGCCACACACGAGTCCCTCGCACCTACACAAACAAATAAATCCTCGCAACCAACGCAATAAAGGGGTTGTCAATCCCTTCACGGTCACTTACAAGAGTGAGATCTGATAGATATGATACGATAATATTTTTGCTATTTTTATAATAAAGATGCAAAGTAAAATAAAAGGTAATAAAAATAGCTAAGTGTTGGAAGATTAATATGATGGAAAATAGACCCGGCGGCCATAGGTTTCACTAGAGGCTTCTCTCGAGAGCATAAGTATTACGATGGGTGAACTCATTACTGTTGAGCAATTGACAGAATTGAGCATAGGTATGAGAATATCTAGGTATGATCATGTATATAGGCATCACGTCCGACACAAGTAGACCGACTCCTGCCTGCATCTACTACTATTACTCCACACATCGACCGCTATCCAGCATGCATCTAGAGTATTAAGTTCATAAGAACAGAGTAACGCTTTAAGCAAGACGACATGATGTAGAGGGATAAACTCATGCAATATGATATAAACCCCATCTTATTATCCTCGATGGCAACAATACGATACGTGCCTTGTTGGCCCTACTGTCACTGGGAAAGGACACCACAAGATTGAACCCAAATCTAAGCACTTCTCCCATTGCAAGAAAGATCAATCTAGTAGGCCAAACCAAACTGATAATTCGAAGAGACTTGCAAAGATAACCAATCATACATAAAAGAATTCAGAGGAGATCCAAATATTGTTCATAGATAAACTTGATCATAAACCCACAATTCATCGGTCTCAACAAACACACCGCACAAGAAGATTACATCGAATAGATCTCCACAAGAGAGGGGGAGAACATTGTATTGAGATCCAAAAAGAGAGATGAAGCCATCTAGCTAATAACTATGGACCCGAAGGTCTGAGGTAAACTACTCACACATCATCGGAGAGGCTATGGTGTTGATGTAGAAGCCCTCCGTGATCGGTGCCCCCTCCGGCGGAGCTCCGGAAAAGGCCCCAAGATGGGATCTCACGGGTACAAAAGGTTGCGGCGGTGGAATTAGGTTTTTGGCTCCATATCTGGTAGTTTTGGGGGTATGTAGGTACATATAGGAGGAAGAAGTACGTCGGTGGAGCAACATGGGGCCCACCAGGGGGGTAGGCGCGTCCCCTACCTCGTGCCCTCATGGTTTATGTCTTGACGTAGGGTCCAAGTCCTCTGGATCACGTTCGTTCTGAAAATCATGTTCCCGAAGGTTTCATTCCGTTTGGACACCGTTTGATATTCTTTTTCTGCGAAACTCTGAAATAGGCAAAAAACAGCAATTCTAGGCTGGGCCTCCGGTTACTAGGTTAGTCCCAAAAATAATGTAAAAGTGTATAATAAAGCCCATTAATGTCCAAAATAGAATATAATATAGCATGGAACAATAAAAAATTACAGATACGTTGGAGACGTATCAACCCACTGGTCATACAAACACGCACACAACCCCTCCTTTTCTTTATTGTTTTTCATATTTTTCCTGAAATTCCATTTCTTGAAAGGGCTGACTTTCCAAATCTGGACATCCCAAATCTGGCAGTTTTCCATTTCTGTCTATTTCCATTTCTGGCAGTGTTTTGCAATGCACTTGTGAGCATTTTTCTTACAACAACATATACATGTTTTATATATATTATATATATATATATATATCATTTTGGACTAGAAAAATCCCACTAATCCATTGGTGGCATCCATTTCATCATTTGAGCAAGTTTGCACACATATCATTTTACATCACATTGTTGTTTTGTCATTTATGTGGATAATTATGCAAACATGATATGTGATAAATTTATACATGAACATGCTCTTTTACATGCCATCTTACTGCTAGAATTTGTTTCATGCTAGGAAATGCATTGTACTGAGTGCAACAAGCTTGCAAACATGCCAACTCAAATTTGTTCTGCCATGCCATGTTTATTTTGCCATGTCTGGAACTGTCAGCATAACTTGCCATTCTGCATTGAAGCTATCATCAAATCCATGTGTTTATGGACAAAGTTCAGTGAGAGAGTTTTATTAAATGAATTTAGTACTAGTATGCTATGCTCTTGTTTTCCATTATCATTTCTTGTAGAATGTAGTTTACTAGCTCAAAACATTGCAACCTGATGTTGTTTCTGCCATGATCAATATTTTCACCAAGTCTGTAAAACTGTTATCATTTGTCAGTTTGCCATGTTATTTTGGTGATGTTCTATTTAGTTTTAGAAATAGTTCACTAATCATGTTTTCTAGTTTTTGTTATGTAATTCACTTCCATGCCATTTGTTTGCATGTTAGAGCCCTTTTGAATATTCATATGATGCATCCAAGTTGGCATGTTGCTGATTTTGACAGTTTTGCATTGCATATCATATTGCTCACCGTTTGAGTTCCGCACATCCGTTTTCGATGATCTTTATGTCGATTTCAACCGAAATCTTCCAATCTTTCCATTGGTATGCTTGGATTACCAAGATTTTTCCCATATCATTCCTGCCTTCATCGTTTCCTTCCCGTTATCGTACCCCTTCGTTCTGGTAGAACCGTAGCTCTGCGCACACCGTTTTCTTATGACTCATTGATAGTTTTGCATGTAGAACATGTTCTTGCCATGCCATGAGTGGTTGCTTATTGTATTCTTGTCTTTATTTGGGTAGTTTCGGGAGACGAGTTCGAGTCCAAGGACCCTGTCAAGTACGTTAATGAGGGGCAAGGATTCGATACCACTGAGAACATTGCAGGCAAGATGATCATTACCCCCGATATCACTACTATCTTTGCTTGCTAGTTGTTCGTTGCTATTGCTATGTCATGTTACCTACCACTTGTTTATCAAACCTCTTAAATTGCCATGACAAACCTCTAACCCACCTTCCTAGCAAACCGTTATTTGGCTATGTTACTGCTTGCTCAGCCCCTCTTATATCGTTGCTAGTTGCAGGTGCAGTGCAGGATGTTCCATGTTGGGACATGGATATGTTGGGATATCACAATATCTCTTATTTAATTAATGCATCTATATACTTGGTAAAGGGTGGAAGGCTTGGCCTTTTGCTTGATATTTTGTTCCACTCTTGTTGGCTTAGTTTTCATCATACCGGTGTTATGTTCCTTGGTTTTGCGTTCCTAACACGGTTGGGATTTATGGGCCCCCCTTGAAAATTCACTTTGAATAAAACTCTTCCAGCAAGGCCAAACTTTGGTTTTACCATTTGCCTAATAACAACTAAATTTTTTATAGGGAGTGATTAACCCGAGAATTCTTAATCAACAACCTGGGCCAGTGCTCCTTATGAGTGTTCGTCCAAACCGGGCAGCCCGCGAGGCCACCACGGGGAAACTCGAGGATAGGTTCTACTCGTAGCTTGTCTCATCCGATCATGGCCTGAGATGAGATACGCGCGGCTCCTATCGGGGTGTCTGCATGTCGGGAGATCTTGCTGGTTTTGTTTTACCATTTTCAAAATGTCTTGTGAACCTGGATTCCGAGCTTGATCGGGTTGTGCCGGAAGGAGGTTTTTCCTCCGTGGATCGTGAGAGTTTGTGATGGACTAAGTTAGGACACCCCTGCAGGGTTTGATCTTTCGAAAGCCGTGCCCGCGGTTATGTGGTAGATGGGAGTTTTTAATATGTGGTTGTATTGAACTTGACACTAAACTCAACTAAAATACAATAACCGTGTGTGTAACCGTGACCGTCTTTTTTCGACGAAGTTCGGGAAGAGAACATGATGGGGTTAGGATTGCAATGTAAGTAGTTCAGGATCACTTCTTGATCATTACTAGTTTGCGACCGCATGCGTAGTTTCTCATCTAATTCTGGTATTCGTAAGTTAGCCACCATACAAATGGTTAGTGCTTGCTGCAACCTCAACACTTAACCATGCCATTCCTACCTCAATATTTGTTAGTTTTGACACCGTGGGTGATATGATTGTTGAGTCCCCGTGGCTCACAGATTACTACAGACATAGTTGCAGGTACCTTTGAGTCAGACACAGGAGATGCCACTGAGCTCCAGTGGGAGTTTGACGAGGATCATGGACGTTTCTATGTCACCTATCTGGACAATTAGTAGTAGCGACTAGTTGGGTCAGTCGGGGCCTAGCTTGGGTGGCTGTCTCTTTTATCATTTGTGTTTCGTCCGTAGTTGGGCCCTACTCTTCCTCTTGAAAGATTGTGTTACTTGATGATATTTGTGTGATATTGTGGCAATTGTAAGCCAAAGCTCGTATTCTATCTATTCAGTACATGAAATGCGCAAAGATACAACCACTCTTGCAACCATGCCAATATGCGCTTATGCCCCAAGTCGTGCCTCGGCACGTGTGCAGTATAGTCGCATATTGGGCGTTACAAGTTGGTAATCAGAGCTATCCCGACTTAGGAGCCCCTACTTGATCGAACCGCTGACGTTGTTCGGAGAGTAGGAATTCTTTTTACTCCTTATCCCCTTTGTCTCTCTAGTGAGGACTCCTGACGTAGATGTTTTGACTTCACTCTCCTCTTTTTCACACAATTTTTTAGGATCACGCAGTATCTTGGGATCGTTCTGATATTATTGTGACGAGAACACTATTCTTGGTGCTTCCTGACATTTAGGGGTTGTGGCAGTGTCCCGGGGAATTGAGCTCCGAGGTGTTGTCGTCATAGTTGTATTGTTGCAGTTTTGGTATACTAGAGCTCGCCGACATCGAAACGCTGCTATACTTTTCATGGTGGCAAATAGTGTCGTGACTTTCCCCAATACTAGAGGAGATAGCACGGATGATCCTCCATTTCTTGTATCATAGTGTGTTCGAAGGTCTGAGGTACACGATTTCCATGGTTTTCTTGGTTATGTGCTGATGGATGGATACAGTTGGAGTGTAGGATTTGTTAGTTGTGTGAGATATTTGTGCCTCCCTGTATCCCCAACACCAGATTGCATAACCAGAAAGTTTTGGGAGTTCTTAGGTGGGAATTCAAGTAGCTCTAAGTAATCCTTCCGACAGATATTTTGGTGTGAGATTGGCGGAATCTCTACCATGTATTTGTTCCAGTTGTTACCTTGTTGGTTCATTCATCAACCTCATCCAAAGTGGAATCTCATTCAAATGGTCGTATCATATTAACTTTGGAATGCATTCGTTCAATCTCTCTGTTCGGATGCTTATTGTGAAGATTTCATTGCACCCGTCTAGCCTTTGATTTAGCTTATCTATCATTTCAATGATAGTTTTAACGGATGTTATCTTCTTCAGGATGGCTCCCGCAACTCGCAATAACCCGTATCGGGGCGAAGGAAGTTAGCAAGAACACACACCCTCCCCACCTCCACCTCCGGAGGCATGGAGAGCCATGATGGCGGCCACAAACGCCAATACCGAGATGCTTCTTCAGCTCTTACAAGAGCGCAACCAAGGGAATCAAGGCCAAGGGAATTTGAACAATCAGCCTCAGTTCGCTTCACTTAGTCAGTTCCTCGCTAATCAGCCAAACATGTTCGGTGCATGTGTCGAGGCCATGGATGCCGACCATTGCCTCATGGACATCAACAAGCATTTTGAGTGCAACAACGTCAGACCTGAGGACTACATCAAGTTTGCTTCCTTCCAACTCAAGGACCAGGCAGTAGATTGGTGGCAGCAGTACAAAGACTCTAGAGGGGGTCGAGTGATCAGTTGGACTGACTTCTGCCAAGATTTTCGAGCTCATCATATTCCAGGAAGTGTTACGGAGGGCATGCATGAGCAATTCCACAATCTCAAGCAAGGCAGCATGTTTGTGTATCTATATAACACCAAGTTCCAGAATCTTGCTCGCTATGCAAGGCAAGATGTCCCAGATGAAAAGAGCATGATTTACTAGTTCAGGGGTGGTCTCAGAGAGGACCTTCAGCTAGCTCTTGTTCTTGTGGAGCCAACTTAGGTTGATTAGTTCTATAACATGGCTCTCAAGCAAGAGGCAGCCCAACTCAAGTGTGAAGCTTCAAAGAAGAGGCTCAGAGATGCAGTGCACTCCTCGCCCTCCTCTCAAGTGGTTTCTAAGCAACAAAAGTTTTGGCTACCTCCTCCTCCTTCGTTTCGTCCGCCCTATCAGCAGAAGCAGTTAGGTGGTCGTGGTTCTACCCACTGTCGCGGGAAATCACGACCATCTATGGGACCAAGGGTCCCTTGCTGGTTCGGCGGGGGGACGCAACGTTGCACAAAGAGCAAGGAGCATGGGACAGTACGACAGAGATCATGCGGGTAGTTTTTACCCATGTTCGGGCCATCACGAGGCGTAAAACCCTACTCCTGCTTTGGTGGATTGGTGGAAAATGGTGGTGGGCGCAACACGCTTTGCCTAGCAAGGTTGCCTCAACGCGAAATGGTTACACGCGTATGAATATGTTTGGGGGTGGATCAGCCAACCCTTTCTATGGTTGCCTTTGGCCTCATTTTATAGACAAAGGGGTCACCACAGTGGCAAATCAGTCATTATGTACTTATTAGATAGAAAACAATGCTATCATACCTAACTCCGAAGGCATCATAGATCGCATTAAATGCGCCGCTCAACGTCACATCGTAGCTTGCCCGGCAAGCGTTGCCGGGCTGTTTTGCCAGCTTCGTAACTGCTGGCTTGATACGTCGCAGGATGGGTGTCATTTGGAGGCATTTTCTATAGGAAGTGGCTCCCATGTGGCAAATAGCAGCCAGTTAGTCACTTTGGAGCTTGACACCGCACCGATCGACGGCGTGTGTCGTGGTGAGGTGGTTCTACCCTCGCGAGTCCCTGCAGGCCTGCTGGGACGGCCTGGAGACTCGCTTCCGGGGGTGACCCCGTCCTTGCCAGGCTTGCATGCCCGGCAAGGGAGGTTTCTTCCTTAGCGGTATCTTGCTCTTCTGGTTAGTCCTGGTCTTCTTGAGCTGTGTGCTGGTCCTTCGAAGTACTTATCCGTTGTTTTGTACTCTGGCCTTGGCGATGTGGTCTTGCTGTCGGTGTCAAAACCCGCGGATCTCGGGTAGGGGGTCCCGAACTGTGCGTCTAAGGTTGATAGTAACAGGAGACAGGGGACACGATGTTTACCCAGGTTCGGGCCCTCTCTATGGAGGTAATACCCTACTTCCTGCTTGATTGATCTTGATGAATATGAGTATTACAAGAGTTGGTCTACCACGAGATCGTAATGGCTAAACCCTAGAAGTCTAGCCTGTATGACTATGGTAATGAGCATCTCTCTATCGGCTAGCCTTGCCTTGGCTTATATAATGCACCAGAGGCCTAGAATAACAAGAGTCCTAGCCGAATACATTGGTGGAGAGGAGTCCTTGTCTTGATCACCAAGTCTTGTGGAATACTCCTCGTATGCGGCATGGGCTGCCCGAAGTGGCCCATGAGTGAACCGCCATGGGGGTCCTCGGCCCGATCCACCTGGTCGGGAGACGATGTGGTGAGTACCCCCTAGTCCAGGACACCGTCAGTAGCCCCCCTGAACCGGTCTTCAAGTTGGGGACGCTCCTTGATTCTTGCAAACTGTTCTTCATCTTCGGTCGTCGGTCTTGAAAACTGGTTCAACAAATCTTCCCATCTTCGATATTGAGGATCACCGAAGTAAATCTGAAGAGTTTACACGTCGTGTATCCGAGGAGCCCCTTTAAGTTCTCGACCTTTATCAATGCCTAGTTATTTTTATGCCACACCTCGGTTTTGAAGTTGTTCCCGGGCGGCAGCGTTCTCTTGCGTCCGAGCTCCAATGCCGGACTGCATTCGAGGTATCTTTTGCAGCCGAGCACCAACGCCGGACCGCTTCTGAGCTCCAACGCCGGAATGTATCCGAGCTCCAACGCCGGACTATGTCCAAGCTCCAACCCCAGACTGTATCCGAGCTCCAACACCGGACTATGTCCAAGCTCCAACGCCGGACTGTATCCGAGCTCCAACATCGGACTATATCCGAGGTCTCATAAATCACCTTGGTTCAAAAAAGTTGAAGGAGTTTAGCCAAGCTTAATGCCGGAAATGCCCTCTATGGAGCCAGCCACTAGCGCCCGAGCTTTATGCCGGACTGCTTCCGAGGTGGCGCACCACCCCGACTGCGGGCCGATTTTTTGTCAATATTTTTGATTGGTGCAATTTATTCTTTGCCGAGATATAAAGCCAGTAGCCCTCAAGGTGTGTATCGGTCTAAAACCCGAGATGCACCTGAAGGATGACATAAGACCGCTGATCCCGGTACCCCTGAAACTCAGGTTGATTCACAAAATCGGCCTGAGGATCAAGTCCTAGCTCGGCAGAATACTTCGGGACACAAAAAGCGGTTTGCAAATTCCTCGAGACTCAAGTTGGGTGCGGCCGACCAACCTGAGGATCATAATCTCCTCGAAAACTATATTGCACTTTAAATTTTCTGCATTGGATTGTCAATGCAGTAGCCCCCGAGACACTGGTCAGGTGGCATCACCAGATTAGGGGATCGATACGCCCCTTTTAATATTAGTGAATGATAAGCCCGAAGCCCAGTACCCCCGAGCCTTAATGTGGGCACGGGTGGCCAAATTAAGCATCGATATCCAAAGTAAAATCACCAATTATGTGTAATGATTCTGCGTATCCAAGTACTTTACATCATTAATGCTCGGATCCGCATTGTACAAAACATTGTTGACCGTCCATCGGCTTCAACCTTCTCGGCCAGAAGCCGGGGAGTGTTTGTCCTACTTTATAAAGCCGTTATAAGGGCAAAGATTTATGTAAAACAAGGCAATCCGACCATACGGTTTTATAAACAAAGGTACGCGGAGAGATATGTTATATTACTTAATGTAAGAAACATCTTCCAAGGAAAATAGTCCCGCTATCGGTTCCTTTCTTTGGGTCGTCATGCTTATCATGATCATGAAACCTCACATCTGATCAATGTGGGAGGAAAATATTGAGGATTTAGTTCGGGGAAAGTTCCCGAACTCTGTGGTATTAATGAACCAAGAAATTTACTTCTGTGGTATTAAGATTGCTAGCTTTCGGCTTCACCCAGTCTGCGGTACTAACTCGGATGACCCGGTAGTAACAATCACAGAGGTGCTCCTTTTACCGCCTAGCCGAACAATCGGGAACGTAGGGGTAAGCACAGGAGCCAGGCAACCCAGCTTGGCCAAAATCTGAAGTAAAATTGATGCATATTTATGGCTTTATAACGATGATTACGGAAGGCAGCAGATTGTATATTGAATGCAAAGGCTGATGATATATGTTTATTTTGACTCTGTTGCGACCGTTTATCATTTGAAAGTGGCCCATTGTCGGCTTCTACCCCTTTGTAGATGCTACTGATGGGGAACGTAGTAATTTCAAAAAAATTCCTACGCACACGCAAGATCATTGTGATGCATAGCAACGAGAGGGGAGAGTGTTGTCCACGTACCCTCGTAGACTGACAGCGGAAGCGTTATCACAACGCGGTTGATGTAGTCGTACGTCTTCACGATCCGACCGATCAAGTACCGAACGCACGGCACCTCCGAGTTCTACACACGTTCAGCTCGATGACGTCCCTCGAACTCCGATCCAGCCGAGTGTTGAGGGAGAGTTTCGTCAGCACGACGGCGTGGTGACGGTGATGATGTTCTACCGACGCAGGGCTTCGCCTAAGCTCTGCAATGATATTATCAAGGTGTAATTTGGTGGAGGGGGGCACCGCACACGGCTAAAAGATCTCAAGGATCAATTGTTGTGTCTCTGGGGTGCCCCCCTGCCACCGTATATAAAGGAGCAAGGGAGGAGGAGGCCGGCCCTAGGAGGGGCGCACCAAGTGTGGAGTCCTACTAGGACTCCCTAGTCCTAGTAGGATTCCACCTCCCATATGGAATAGGAAAAGATGAAGGGAAAAAGAGAAGGAAGGAAGGGGGCGCCCCCCTTCCCTAGTCCAATTCGGACCAGACCAAGGGGAGGGGTGCGGCCACCCTTGAGGCCCTTTTTCTTCTTTCCCGTATGGCCCAATAAGGCCCAATACGTATTCCCGTAACTCTCCGGTACTCCGAAAAATACCCGAATCACTCGGAACCTTTCCGAAGTCCGAATATAGTCGTCCAATATATCGATCTTTACGTCTCAACCATTTCGAGACTCCTCGTCATGTCCCCGATCTCATCCGGGACTCCGAACTCCTTCGGTACATCAACATACATAAACTCATAATAAAACTGTCATCGTAACTTTAAGCGTGCGGACCCTACGGGTTCGAGAACTATGTAGACATGACCGAGACACGTCTCCGGTCAATAACCAATAGCGGGACCTGGATGCCCATATTGGCTCCCACATATTCTACGAAGATCTTTATCGGTCAGACCGCATAACAACATACGTTGTTCCCTTTGTCATCAGTATGTTATTTGCCCGAGATTCGATCGTCGGTATCTCGATACCTAGTTCAATCTCGTTACCGGCAAGTCTCTTTACTCGTTCCGTAACACATCATCCCGCAGCTAACTTATTAGTCACAATGCTTGCAAGGCTTATAGTGATGTGCATTACCGAGTGGGCCCAGAGATACCTCTCCGACAATCGGAGTGACAAATCCTAATCTCGAAATACGCCAACCCAACAAGTACCTTTGGAGACACCTGTAGAGCACCTTTATAATCACCCATTTACGTTGTGACGTTTGGTAGCACACAAAGTGTTCCTCCGGTAAACGGGAGTTGCATAATCTCATAGTCAGAGGAACATGTATAAGTCATGAAGAAAGCAATAGCAACATACTAAACGATCGGGTGCTAAGCTAACGGAATGGGTCAAGTCAATCACTTCATTCTCCTAATGAGGTGATCTCGTTAATCAAATGACAACTTATGTCTATGGCTAGGAAACATAACCATCTTTGATTAACGAGCTAGTCAAGTAGAGGCATACTAGTGACACTCTGTTTGTCTATGTATTCACACATGTATTATGTTTCCGGTTAATACAATTCTAGCATGAATAATAAACATTTATCATGATATAAGGAAATAAATAATAAATTTATTATTGCCTCTAGGGCATATTTCCTTCAGCTACGCAGGGTGTTTCCGCAATAACAAAACAACCCTTAGCTGACGTCTCGGTGCCCGGAGGCGGTTGTGCTAGCGGAAACAAGGCAATCAGATATGCAGGCTTTATAACTTTCACTTAGTCATAGGTGTTTAAAGTTGGGAGGCCAATTACTATCCCCCAGTTAGTGTTCGGCGATAGCCGAGGTCAAGCCGTAAACACTTTGGCCAATGTTATGAACAACCCATCATTTAACACAGTCATCGGATCGCTGATCAGTTTACGCTTATTGTGACTGTCAGCTTTCGACTTTCTCCACTGAGGTGCTTAACCATGCGAGCTGGAAGCACAATCGCAGTGGTTCTCCCTTTGCACACCTAGCCGAACAAAGCGGAACGTAGGAGGCAAGCACAGGAACCGGGCAACCCAACTATTGACCAAAGACACAATTCGAAACCGATGCATATTTAGCAATATTCGAGAATGTTTTTGCCAAATCTCTAAAGGTGTCCGGCGTTGCACTACGAGACTTATGCTGGAAACACACAAATAGTTTAAAAGTGTCATAATCTTAGAAACCAAAAAACGTCAGTAAAAACTTGACGTCCGAACAAGATCAAGTGTTCGGTGCCAATCCGAAAATTGGAAAAAAGAAAAAAAAATGTGCTTCTGTCGTGCTTTAACGTGACACACCTGATCTCAAGACTTCACGCGGGTCAGCCTACGGCTTCAAGCTCAGTATCCCAAAGGCGGAGTATTTCTCTGAGGTCAGTTTTAGCAAACTAAGCTCAAGCGGTTTTTAGAGAGAAGACAGGCTATCCGGCTATTGACCATACACTCGAGTCGAAAAAGGAGCGGTAGAAAAAGACTTTGCAATGACCAAGAAGAAAAGACATTTACTATAAAACAACTCATATAAATTTTGAGAGCCCCCAAGTGACTTGGGTAAAAGAATTTTATGTATAATGATTGTATGTATCGAAGTACTTATATCATATCTATGTTCACCCGAACTTTAAACGCGTCTTAACCGACCGTCGGCTTCTCCCTCTTCGGTCAAGGGCCGAAAAGTGTTATGTACTCCACCTGTCGAGAATATCGACGATGTTTCCGATAACCAGGCAATCAGGCCATAAGGCTGTAACAGACAAAGTGCGCTCAGGGGACTTATGCTATATTACTGACGAAGTGTAAGAAGCATCTTCGAAGAAAATAGTACCTCCACCGATACATTTCTTCGGTTGCTCATTGTTACTATGAGACTTGTGCAATAGATTTTTTGTACTCATGAGTTCCGTTGTGCGCCAACCATGATTGAAAACAATAAGAGTGCTAGCTTTCGTCTTCACCCAGTCCGAGGCACTAACTCGGATGACCCGGTAGTAACAATCACAGAGGTGCTCCCTTTACCGCCTAGCTGAACAATCGGGAACGTAGGGGTATGCACAGGAGCCAGGCAACCCAGCTTGCGGAACACTTAAGTCAAGATGGTGCATATTGTGGCGTAATACACGAACAAGGAACGAAGCCATACAAGTATAATCATATGCAAGAGGAAAGGCTTCACAAAGGAAGCCCCCAAGTAAACGGGTTATTTGAATTTGTGTGTAACAAACAAGGTTTTGACAATGAAAGTTTTTCGCAAATGACTTTTTGTCAGAAAAGCATAATGCTTGGTCGAACCGAACAAAATTTAAAATTGAAGGTATTTAAGCATGGAAGCGACTTAGCTGGTTAATTTGCTCGGTGTTGATGCATGGCCCGAGCTTACGGCGGGACAAGGTCCCAGCAACCAAGCCGGTCCCGAGGTGGCGGAGCAAAGAGCTCGGCACTCCGAAGTGGCGACATTGCACGGCCAATGCGGGCCGGCAGTGTGACGCCGAAGTCCCTGGTGTGGCTTAATGAAGTGATGACGAAGCCCTCGGTCCAGCCGAGGTGATGTGGTATGTCGGTACGCCGAGGTGACAGCGCTGCCCGACCTGGTTCCTTTACCTATGCAGAGAAAATAGTGCAAGCCGGAGATAATAGGAATAATAATAAAAATTGTTGCATAATTAATAATTTATTCAAAGTGAGTAATAAAAGAAATATGGCCCTTGTGCCGAACACTCTATGAGGTAGAGCTCTCACAGTGATGCCGAAGTCCCCCAGGCAACCGAACATGTCGATATGGCGATTCGACCAACAAGGTGATCACGCGAGCCGATTTATGCCGATTGGGACAACGACGTCGGCTTGCCAAAGTGACCGCGTGACGCAGTCGTAGTCGATCACCTACACACATAAAATAGTGCGGTCCAAAAAGGATAATTGCTTTTCGCGAAAATAATTTATTGGAAGAGATGTGGCCTGGTGCCGAAGTCAGTGTCGATGCAGGGCGTCGGCGTGACGCGATGAAGGCGTGGCAAAGCTTGAATTCACAGGCCGGTCTGAGTTCCGGATGCGGCATTCGCCGAACTGTATGCGGAAACTGACCGAACCACCACGCGAATGTCGCTAATGCGGCCACCATTTGATAGACCTGTGTACAGATGATGAAACGAACCATAATAATAATTCCTTTGGAAAAATAAACCCAAGAACGAAAAAATACTAGGAATAATAGCACCTGGTTTATCTGTTGTAGCAATCTGAAGAAAGGTTACTCCCAAAATTGGGACTCGATCAACACACCCATTCCCTGATGGGCGATAAAGCGATGGCATGGCGATGCTGGCAATGGTGGGCTCGCCGAGGCAAAGCCCCTGGTCCAGCTAATGTGATGAAGCTGGTCAGCTGGTGACGCCGAAGTCACCAGAGCATGTTGATGAACAAATAGCAAAGTCCCCGGTCTAGCCGAGATGACAGACTGGGTCAGTAAGGAGACGTTGCAACTGCCATGTCAGCCGAGGTGTTGAAGCAGTTCAGCGTGATGGACATCGGCTTGAAGAAACAATAGTGCGGCCATGCCGACACTGGTCATAACTTGTGACCCGGTCAATGCCGGATTGATGAAGTAACCGAGCGGCGATGTCGGCGCAGCTGACCCGTGCAATCTGTGGGGCGATGGTCTTGGTGATGATTTATCCTTCTCGATGCCGGACTCTTGTTCGGCTTGCCGAGCTGATGACCCTATAAGGTTAGGCTCGGCTCGATGAAGCGACGATCTGTCTAGCGCAGGTCGGCAGACGTGGAGCAATGTTGCTGGACTGGTTTGACACCAGCGCGATGGTGAATAGTGCCCCAGAGAATTCTTAGAATCTTATGGTCACGTGTTAAAAACAAGCACAATACCATAGAAGAAAATTCCTTTAAAAAGGTTGTCCAATACCACGTTCATAAAGAAACATGAATTCTGGTCAGATCCATATTCGCGCAGAAAACAGATCCAAAAAGTGATGCACTTAATCGGAAGGTTCCCGGAGTTTGGACGGTCGGATCGAGCGGAAATTTTGAGAGGTGGTACATATAGGAATTCTGCAGCCGATCAACGGTTGGATCTTCCAAAGGACGTCCGAGATAGGCGCTGGAGACCACGCCCTAAACTCGCCCAGATTCCCGTCCAGATTTGACAGGGCTCCGGTATATCGTAGATTGCCAGAGATTCCTCCATCGGAACTCGACAAAATTTTGCATGGTTGTTGTAGACTCAATTCCGCATAATTCCACCAAGGAATTGTCAAAGTGATGCTTGAGGAGGTGGTGGCAGCGGATACAAGTTCGTTGTTCGAAAAAACAGCACGGTCGCCCGAGGGCAATGTTGACGTTGAGCCCCCGAGCTCCATGGATGATTCCTCCATGATCTTGATAGAGATCGTAGTTGATGTTGATGACGGCCATGGTCTGAACATGATGATTGGAGGTGGGGCACAGTCCTCGGTCAAGCCAAGGTGACCAGTCGAGGCAGCGACGAAGACGCCGACGTCGCAGTTGATCTGCAGACGAGCCATCGATCCTTTTGATGACCACACAGCAGAACTCTCAATGAAAGCACCAATGTTGGTGTCAAAACCGGTGGATGTCGGGTAGGGGGTCCCAAACTGTGTGTCTAAGGTCGATGGTAATAGGAGACAGGGGACACGATGTTTACCCAGGTTCGGGCCCTCTCTATGGAGGTAATACCCTACTTCCTGCTTGATTGATCTTGATGAATATGAGTATTACAAGAGTTGATCTACCACGCGATCGTAATGGCTAAACCCTAGAAGTCTAGCCTATATGACTATGGTAATGAGTATCTCTCTATAGACTAGCCTTGCCTTGGCTTATATAATGCACCAGAGGCCTAGAATAACAGGAGTCCTAGCCGAATACATTGGTGGAGAGGAGTCCTTGTCTTGATCACCAAGTCTTGTGGAATACTCCTTGTATGCGGCATGGGCTGCCCGAAGTGGCCCATGAGTGAACCGCCATGGGGGTTGTAACACCCACGATGCGGCTATATCTCCCACGTGTCGAGGCACGACTTGGAGGCATAACCGCATGGTGGTTTTATCGCAAAAAGGGTCATCTTCACACAATTCCATGTAATGAACAAGAATGGGATAAAGAGTTGGCTTACAATCACCACTTCACACAATACATTAATTAAACATACATCATTCAGAGTACACACATAGTCCGACTACGGACAAATACAAATGAAAAGAAGATAACCCCAAATGCTAGATCCCCGATCGTCCCAACTAGGCACCACTACTGATCATCCGGGAAAGACACATACTAACGACCAAGGTCCTCGTCAAACTCCCACTTGAGCTTGGTTGCGTCACCTGCACTGGTATCATCGGGGCCTGCAACTGTTTTGGTAGTATTGGTGAGTCACGAGGACTCTGCAATCTCAAAACCCGCGAGATCAAGACTATTTAAGCTTATGGGTAGGATGGGGGTAATGAGGTGGAGTTACAGCAAGCACTAAGCAAATATGGTGGCTAACATACGCAAATAAGAGCTAGAAGAGAAGCAACGCTACGGTCGAGAAGCTAGAAGTGATCCTGAAACTACTTACGTTCATACATAACCCAAACCATGTTCACTTCCCAGACTCCGCCGAAAAGAGACCATCACGGCTACACACGCGGTTGATGCGTTTTAATTAAGTCAAGTGTCAAGTTCTCTACAACCGGACATTAACAAATTCCCATCTGCCACATAACCGCAGGCACGGCTCTCGGAATTTTATACCCTGCAGGGGTGTCCCAACTTAGCCCATTACAAGCTCTCATGATCAACGAAGGATATTCCTTCTCCCGGAAAGACCCGATCAGTCTCGGAATCCCGGTTACAAGACATTTCGACAATGGTAAAAGAAGACCAGCAAAGCCGCCCGATGTGCCGACAAATCCCAATAGGAGTCGCACGTATCTCGTTCTCAGGGCACACCGGATGAACACTACGTACGGCAACCAAAGATACCCCAAGTTGCCTAGGGGCGGCACTGCAAGTGGCTCTGTTTTCGACCAACACTCGGAGGAGCACTGGCCCGGGGGGGGGGATAAAGATGACCCTTGAGTCCGCAGAACCCAAGGGAAAAGGCTTAGGTGGCAAATGTTAAAACCAAGGATGGGCCTTGCTGGAGGAGTTTTATTCAAGGTGAACTGTCAAGGGGGTCCCATTACCCCAACCGCGTAAGGAGCGCAAAATAAAGGAACATAACACCGGTATGACGGAAACTAGGGCGGCAAGAGTGGAACAAAACACCAAGCATAAGGCCGAGCCTTCCACCCTTTACCAAGTATATAGATGCATTAATTAAATAAGAGATATTGTGATATCCCAACAAATCCATGTTCAAACATGGAACCAGCTTCAACTTCACCTGCAACTGGCTGAGCAAAAGCGGTAACTTAGCCAAACAATGGTTTGCTAGGAAGGATGGTTAGAGGCTTGGCATGGCAATATGGGAGGCATGATAAACAAGTGGTAGGTAGCGCAACATAGCGATAGAGCAAACAACTAGCAAAGCAAAGATATAAGTGATATCGAGGGTAATGGTCATCTTGCCTGTAAAGTTCTCAGAGTTGTCGAAAGCTTGCTCCTCGTTAGCGTACTCAACAGGTTCCTCGTTCACGAACTCGTCTCCCGACTCTACCTAAGTCAAGAACACAAGCAATGGAACAACAATCAATCACGGTGCAATGCGCAAGCAACATGATGCAAGACATGGCATGATACGCAAGATAAGACGTGCAATGCATATGGGTACTCCGGAAGGAAAAAGATGAACGAGGCATCAACTTGGCAAACCAAGTATGCCACTGGAAAGATGAGATGATTTCGGTTGAAATCGATATAAAGATCACCGGAAACGGATGCACGGTTTGCAAATGGCAAGCAAAACAAGAATGATGCAAAACTGCAATTAACAGCATGATAGCACTTAGAATGCAACAAGAAGCTATGCTACAGCACTCCAACATAGCAACAAAGCACGTGGCATGAAAGCACATGTGAAGCTCTACAAAACATGTACACTGAGCTATGGCTAGAAGTCAGTAGAACAGGTTCAAACAAGCATGGAAAAAGTGCAAACGATAACAGCTTCACACACTAGTGAAAATACCAGCATGGCATAAACAGCATAGGGAAGCAAAGTTTAGAGCTCGCAAACAATATGCTACAGGATAATAACATGACAAACAAAGGCATGGCATACTTCTACTGAATGCACTTAACAAAACTCCCTTACTTAAGATGAGCCAAAAAGGCTCAAAAAATATGATTATACCCATGCAAACATAGCAAGTTTTATAAACAGATTAAGACACTGCAAGCTCATGCCACTCACCACAAAGCATTACATGACAACAGAATCATACCAAAAGTAATAAGGCATGATCATGAAGCTAAACATGGCAAGAGAAAGTTCATAGGGTGCATGGAT
Source organism: Triticum aestivum (assembly GCF_018294505.1). Classification (NCBI taxonomy): domain Eukaryota; kingdom Viridiplantae; phylum Streptophyta; class Magnoliopsida; order Poales; family Poaceae; genus Triticum; species Triticum aestivum. The sequence continues at coordinate 238,579,486 of NC_057805.1, forward strand.
CACTAGCAAAACACATGGCAATAATGAATCTCATATTAACAATCTGCCAGGAATAAATATAGCAAAAGTAGAGCATGGTAATGACAATCTAGAGCACTCCATAATTGCAACCAGAGGCATTAATGGATAGAGCATAACAACATCTACAAAATATTCGTAAGAAGTATCTCCAGATTATGAATGGATGTGATGGACGCACCAATCAAACATAGCATCATGATATGACAGATTCAGCCTAACAAAACAGTAACAGCAAGTACCCTAATTCACGAGCTTGATGCACTCACTAGAGGACTCACAAAAATACATGGATTGCACCTCTGTAAGTATTGCATGATGGAGCTCATAAAACATGTAGACATCATGCCCATAGGATGCACTCACAAAATGCAACAAAAATGACAATTCATCAAGTTCTGCTAAGAACCAACAGGTAACATTTTATAGCACTCTTACAATAATGATAATTGCATTAATATGTACAGAAACATGTATGCAAATGCTAATAAAATTAAGATCTTAACAAGATGAACATTTCGACATATCATATGCATGATTCGGATCAACGAGCGCGGAGATATAGCATGATGAAGGAGGCATAAAAATATCAGGGATTTCGGGACTTAGAAGAAATCTCACCCTCCAGAAAAGTCAACGGGACGGAGGGATCCGGGACGGTGCGGTACAGGACGGGGACGAGGCCGTTTGGATCGGCTCCTGGTGGATCTCGTCCACCCGGACCGGATCTGGCCGGCGTTGACTCCAGCGAGGGCGCGGTGGAGATCCGGCGGAGGGGCGACAAAGGAGGGCGCAGGCGGCGCGGGCCCGGCGTGGCCCGGTTCGACCCTGGGCGGGCCAGATCTGGGCCCCGGGCGGCGGCGGCGATGTGGGCGCGGGGACGCGATGTGGCGCGCCCCAATTTGTCGGGCAGCGGCGGACGTGTCCGGACGTCCGCCGGATGTGTCCGGCTGCGGGAGGAGGGAGATGGACTAGGGTTTGCTGAAATTTTAGGGAGAGAGGCCTTTATATAGGTAGGGGGAGCTAGGAGAGTCCAAATGAGATGCGGTTTTCGCCCACACGATCGTGATCCAACGACGGAGAGCATGGAGGGGGTTTAAGTGGGTTATTGGGATTTTTGGAGGGGTGTTGGGCTGCAACACCAAAGAGGCTTTTGCGGTTGCCCGGTTAACCGTTGGGGGCATCAAACGACCTCCAAATAGAACGAAATTTGGCAGGGCGGTCTAACGGTGATGTACCAAGGCCACTTGATAAATCTCGGTCCATTCCGAGAACATTTTTTTCCCGCTCACGAAAAGAGACAAGAGGGGGTGCGCCGGGTGCATATGGGAGTGTCGGATTGCGAAACGGACAACGGGGAAAATGCTTGGATGCATGAGACAAACACGAATGCAAATGCGATGCACATGATGACATGATATGAAATGCATGACATGAACAAAATGCAAAACGAAAGACAAAACCCAACCACGAAGGGAAATATCATATCACATAGCCGGAAATGGCAAGAGTTGGAGTTACAAATATGGATAGTTACATCTGGGGTGTTACAGGGGTCCTCGGCCCCATCCACCTAGTCGGGAGACAATGTGGTGAGTACCCCCTAGTCCAGGACACCGTTACTTGCTCCCGTGCCTGTGGGCTTCACTGTTCGTGCACGAGTCAGGGAAAAATATACACACTGATTTATTTTCCCCGACATAAGCCCCCGAGCCTTAGCCATACGTGTTGCGCGGCATGTTGGGTTAGGCTCCAAACAGTGCACGGACACGTGGCAGGAGAAGGCTGCGCACGACGATTCGCCATGACGACCAATCAATCCAACGTCCACTTCGCGCAATTACTGCGAGTCGTGGGATCGTGGTACTATTGCAGTTACGGTAAAACGGCAACTTTGTGAAGCGTCACACCCCCCATTCCACGCCCGCTCCATGCCTTTCCCCTTAAGATAGGAAAACACGGAGCGGCACGGTTCACCTATCGCCTGTCCTGCCCACCCATCATCTTCTCTCGCAAGCCAAAGCAACCCTTCCCCCGCCGTTGTTCCTTCACCTGAGTCCTTCCCACATTCACGCTGACATCCGAGGAAATGGGGAAGAAAACCGTGGCGAAGGTGAAGTAGACGGCTACGGTGAAGGAAGTAGTCACCGAGGGAAGCAAGAGGGCGACGAAGCTGGACAAGAAGTGGAGGGGAGACGTTTTGTTCTTCCCGTCGAATCTGGATGGCCCGGTTCTGCAAGCCAGGTACGGATACTTATGGGGGAGGGAAGTCCCAAAAGGGCATGGTGCGCCCAAAGTTCTGGCGGAGGGGAAAGAGGACCCGCTGAATTCATAACGATTCTTTTGCGCATACTCCATCTGCGGCCTCTGTTCCCCTTTCTCTGAATTCTTTGAGGCGGTGATGATGATTTATGGATTCCACCTTCTTGACTTTATGGCAAATGCAATGGCGACCATTGCCATCTTAGCCCATTTGTGCGAGAATTTTGTTGGAGTTGCCCCCAATGTCAATCTGTTCAGGCATTACTTTTTCCCGCGGGGGGAGAACAAGACTCACCGCTTCGGAAACATCAGCTGGATGCCATGAGTGGCAAGGAAAACTTGGGGATATATATCTTGTCTGCAGCGTGAGAGGTAGGAAGAGTGGAGAGGAGACTGGTGCTGAATCTAGGATGAGAAAGCTCCAGAGTTATGCGAAGCTCGGACAGTGTTTGTCAAGCGCAACAAAGAATGGAGCGCATACGGCCTCACCATCGACAGGCTTCGCCCGACAATAAACAGGATCACCCATTTGAAGACTACCGGGCTAACCATCAAGCATGTCGGGGTAGACTTTCTCCTTCGCCGTATCTCTCAACTACAGAAGAGGGACAGACATGACTGGCTATATGGTGACGCTGGGGACATGATGAGATTGCTCCCAGGCCTGGGCAAAAATTTGTATGTTTATGGCCACGCCTGGTTGTGTCACCAGCTATTAGGTCACTTTGAGTTGTTTAAGCTCCCAGCAAATGTCATCCCGAATGTCAATTCAGCCCGAGAACAAATCTTGAAGTGGATGCCAGATTGTAACGCCCATGGGGTGGCAGGCGATTGGGGCTGCCCATCCTTGACGAAGAACTCGAGTGGTCCAGTACTCTGGTGGAGAAGGTCGTCAGGGTCAAACCCAAGATGCATAAACGCACCTCCACCATGGAGGCAGCGTTTATCAAGAGGAGAATTGAGGAGGACAAGGCTACCCGAATCGCTGCAATGGCAAGGGCCGCGAAGGACGGCTAGGGAATAGGGAAAGCTGGGGACGAAGGTTCCTCTCACGATGGCGGCGAGGCGCGAGCCACGGAAGGGGTTGCCGGGGATGTTCCTGCTGGGAGCGAGTTTGCCGGGCTTGAGGCTCTAGCCACAGGGCAACAGAGCTCCAAGAGGAGGAGGAGATTGGTGAGGTGGCGGAGTGGCTTCCGGCTGGACCTCAAGGCCCCGAGCCGATTTTAGATCAGCGTCGTCGCAGGCGTGCTGCTAGCCGGGGACCGGTGGCTCCAAATCTAGTGCCTGTCGCCAAGCGAGTGAAGAAGACCACCACCAAAAACACAAAGACAGATGTGGTGTGACGCCAGTCTCCTCGCCTTGTCGGGATAAAGGCTCCCCACGCCAAGAAATCGACGGAAGTGGAAGTCGATTCCAGCTCCCATTCCGGCTCGAGCTCTTCACATAGCTCATCTTCATCGGAGCCACCGACACTTCAGCTGGAGTCAGAGCTGCCGGAAAGCTCTGCCCCTCCATCCCAGAAGAGAGGAAGGGTGCCCTCGCCTCCCATGGAGTTCAACTTTAACTCCATGCTCATTGAGGAAAATAGCTTCAGTATGATTATTTTTGCTGACTAACCTCTTTCTTTTTTGCTGTTGTTGGCAAAGAGGTGGAGGAGGATACGAAAACCCTCATCCACCGGTCGAAGAGGCTCCGGCGTGCTGGGGCGCCAAAGGCTGCGGAGTGCCCGAGCTTGGCGGGGAGCAATACAGAGGATCCTGTACCGAGCCCCCAGCCCAGCCCCCGGCCCGAAGGTGGAGGGCTTGTCTCTTCTGCCGGGGACGACAGAGACAAGCTCCCCATCCCCTGAGCTGGAGGAGCGGAGAGGTGACGGGGGAGGACTTCCCCCGGGAGGGCAGGTTCCTCCTACTGCCTGAGCCGAAGAACCCCTGGCGAAGCCCTCTGCGGTCGAGACCGCACAGAGTGCAGCCGCGACTGCCGCGGCAGGGGGTGGAGTTCACGGCCCGACAACTGATGCTGCTGGGAAAATTGAGACCCAGGTCCCGCCGACTTCTCCAGGTACTCAACTTCTGCTCTTCTCCCTTTTTCCTTATACACATCACTCCTCCATATGCCCTGGCGACCTAAAACCTCTGTCTTTTGGTCATCCACTTGTCCTCTTGCCTGCAGTCCTCCAGGCCGAAGAACCAGAACTGCTGGAAGAGGTGGCCAGCATAGGGAGAGCTGCTGCGGACGAGGCCACCAAGATCTCCACCGCGGAGGGACATGGCCATGTTGCCAGGCATGCTCTGGGTTCCTTGGCGGTGGCTAAACATGCTTCTGAGAACACCCCAGACGCGGGACTGGTGATCGAGGGGAAGATTCCTCTCCAAACCTTAGAGCCCCTTCCCTCCTCTGTGCCCATGATGGGGATCTCGCCATCCCCCCGAAGCCAATTGGCGCTGGTGTTGGTGCAGCCTGGGACTGGAGCCCCCGGCCTGTCAACAGTGACGGGTGCAGAGCTCCATGAGGAACTTCAGTGCATTCTGACGGTGCTGCATCAAGGGGTTGGAGAGGCGGATGATTCAGTTGCCGTAACAATGGATCTATCTTTCTTGGAGTCCATGGCGACGGGCGTCAAGGAGATGCAGGCCCGGCATGACCAGAAGTGGCAGGCGCTCAAGAAGCGGCGCAAGTCCGCCAACAGGGTGGACCAGAAGCTGAAGGACAAATGCTTGGAGCTGTGCGAATGGCACGACAAGCAGTTCAAGGTGCTCATGAGGCAGCAAGAGACGCTCCTGATAACGAGGGAAGATGTCATGAAACACGTTTGGCGGACCGCAAAGCACTCCTGGACGCTAGAGAGCAAGAGATCTCTCTCCGAGAGGAGAAGCTTGAAGACACCCTTCGTGCCAAGGATGACGATCTGGAGGCTCTCATGCAGTAGCGTACCAAGGAGTTGGAAGACAAGCACAAAGCTGCCCTGGATGCACTTGCCACTAATGCTGCTGCCCAATTGAAGAAGCTCACTGACGATCTAGCTGCTGCATCTGCTGCCAAGAGTAACCTCGACCAAAAGGTGGCTAAGCTGACTGAGGATCTTGCCGGGAGCACCAAGGAGGTGAAGGCCCTCAAAGAAGAAGCACGGAAAGCAGAGGTTCTCCTGACCGACGTGCAGTCGCAGCTCTCCCCCAGAGTCCAGAGTCCTGAGACCGCCAACGGCACCATCACGGATCTGAAGGCTAGGATCGGCACCTTGGAAAGCTCGGCAGAGTCCATCAAAGCCCGCCAACAGCTGCTGACCAAAGATCTGGACACTGCCCAACGTCTCCAGAAAGAAGCAGAAGACCAGCTGGCGAATCAATCCGAGCAGGTCAATCTCTGGATCAGGAGCCTGATAGATATCGCCATGTGCCTTGCTGCCTAGACTATAGCGATGGGCATGGATGGGCCAACTTTCTCGATCAATAGGCATGAGGTCGCTAGCGTCTAGCTGGGAGTCTTCTTCAACAAGCTGATCGACAAGCTCAAGGTGCATGAAGAGGGGAGGGCCAAGCGCTTCGCGACCGAGTCCCAGAAGCTTGCCCACGACGCCCTCCTCATGGTCTTGAGCAACATCGCGTGCCGCCATCTAGATCTTGACCTCGACGATGGTTTCAGGAAGGCCCCAGCGGGTGCCGATGTCTCAGCTGCCAAAGAGAAAGCCGTCCCTTGGGCCGCCAATGTCCTTCATGTCCCAACGGCTTCACACAGCTACCGGACCAAGTGATGAGCCGTTGTTGCTCCCGCGCTACCCTGTAGCAAAACATGACATAGGTTTTGTGTTTAGGTATCGTATTATCTTATGCTTGTGTGGAACTGATGTCCTTTGTTGAACCTTAAATGCGCGTTTATCCCTTTGAGCTTATACACTTGTGTTCGTACGATTAGTCCCTATGCGTTTATCCTTTGAGCTTATACGCTTGTGTTCGTACGATTAGTCCCTATAGCTTGACTTCCCCATGAGGTGATAAATTTTCCTATGTTCTCTGGTTGATGTTCCCTTGTACTAATAATGCGGCTGAGTATGAATCCTTGCTCCATGGTCTTCGGATGGATAAGGAGATGAATTTAAGCGGGGTGAGGTGTTTTGGCGACTCAAGTCTAGTGGCTCAGCAAGTTTCTGGTAGTTGGGATTCCAAGGATCCACTCATGGCGGCTTATCGTTCAGAGGTTGATGCTATTGCGGGTCACTTCAAGGGTTATCAAGTTGAACATGTCGATCGCAGGAAAAATGAGGCAGCTGATGCTTTGAGCCGGCTAGGGTCTCAGCATAAGCCGGTGCCACCTAATACTTTCTTGGATATTCTGCATAACCCTTTTGTCAAATTGCCTACAGAGGAGGATCTTGCTATTCCTAACCCGGAAGCACAAATGGTGGCGGCTCTTCATGCTATTCCCGATTGGACAGTTCCGTATTTGGCTTATATGACCCGGGGCGAGTTACCTAAGGATGAAACTTTGGCCACGCAGATAACCCGGCGGTCTAAGTCAATGTCTGTTGTTAACGGAGAGTTGCATCATCGTAGTGTAACAGGAGCGTTTCAACGTTGCGTTTCTCCTGAAGAAGGTTGCGAAATTTTACGGGAGATCCATGAAGGAGATTGTGGTCATCATGCCGGCTCTAAGTCTCTCGTAGCCAAGGCGTTTTGTCATGGATTTTATTGGCTGGCGGCTCATGCTGATGCAGAAGACCTGGTCAGTAAATGTGACGGTTGTCAGAAGTTTGCACGACGAGCTCATGTGCCGGCTCAAAGATTAAGGATGATTCCAATTGCTTGGCCGTTAGCAGTCTGGGGGCTTGATATGGTTGGGCCTTTCAAAAGGTCCAAGGATAAAAAGACCCACCTCCTGGTGGCGGTTGATAAGTTTACAAAGTGGGTTGAAGCAGAGCCAGTTAGTAAGTGTGACGCGGGGACGGCGGTTCAATTTATGTAAAAGGTGATTTTCTGTTTTGGCTTTTCCCACAGCATTATAACTCATAATGGCACTAATCTATCCAAAGGCTCTATGCAAGAATTTTGTCAACGAGAGCACATTAGGCTTGATGTGTCCTCAGTGGCTCACCCCCAATCCAATGGTCAAGCTAAGCGAGCTAATCAAGAGATTCTGCGAGGCATCAAGCCCCAGCTTATGGTCCCTTTGTTAAGGACGCCGGGTTCTTGGGTGAAGGAGTTACCCTCAGTATTATGGAGTATCAATACTACCCCCAACAGATCTACAGGTTACACACCTTTCTTCATGGTTTACGGAGCGGAGGCGGTTCTTCCTAGTGACATCCATCACGATTCGCCCCGTGTGGCGGCTTATGTTGAAGCTGATAATGAAAAAGCACGTCAGGATGCACTTGACCTGTTGGATGAGGAGCGTGACCTCGCGGCGGCTCGTTCGGCGATTTATCAGCAAGATCTGCACCGTTATCACAACCGCCGGTTTAAAACCAGAACCATTCAAGAAGGCGACTTGGTGCTCCGGCTTATCCAGGATCAGACTGATATGCATAAACTATCCCCACCTTGGGAAGGACCTTTTGTGGTCAGCAAGAATCTGAATAATGGGTCATATTATCTTATTGACGTTTGAGACCATAAGGACTAACGCAAATCGGAGGAAGAGACCCGGCGGCCGTGGAATATTGCTCATCTTCGGCCTTGCTATACTTGAGCCACCGTCTCTCGTGATGTACATAAGTTGACGATGTATATATTATAATAAGTATAATAAAGCCGGCACCCCTGATAATTCAGGGCCTCTGTCGTTTTCACTTCTTCGATACTAAATCTTTATTGTCATTTCACATGATCACTTAAGAGGCTTGACGCCCAAATAATAGGGACCAAAGAGAGTTGGATGCACAACACAGCTCAAACATAGGTACCCGCTGAGCACAACTTAGAAATATATCACTTGGGGCTTCCTGTTCAATGAGCATAGCTGAAACTACCCTCTTGATTGGCATGGATGCGAGGTGTATTCACCAAAACTCCGGGTTATCCGGCCTCTATCCAAGATGCTCTTCGACCAGGTAATCCTGGATGACCTGCCCTGTTCTTAACAAGTCAATCCCTTAAATGAGACCCTGAACTTGTTAAGGTTAAGACATTGATTGGGTCATGAAAGAGCCGGCTTACAAAACGCAAGGAGAAGCTCAGGCTGATAAGCCACCTTCCTTGAAACTTGGTTAAACTGGCCTGTTTTGCACGATGCTACTCCGACCCCGCCATACTCTCGATAAGTCAATCTTTTAAAGACCGTGAACTTATCCAGGTTAAAATGTCGATTGGGTTATGTGAGAGCCGGCTCACAAAAAGCGCGGATACTCCAGCGGCTATCATGCTAGTTTCATTGAAGAAGATATTTTGGCTTGGCGGCCTATGAAAGCCTCATATTTTTTGAATTTTTTCTTCATCTTGTATTTATATCATTTCTTTTTCTTACCATATGGTTTTCACAAGTCGGGCCAAGCAGCCTTGTCTATGTCTCATATTTGAGCATCGTTGGGTTTTTTATAACCCGCCATGATGGCGGACTCTAAGTCGCCAGAAAATAATAATCTTGCGTTTAGAGTTATGGCTCTAAAGCTTGGGATGTTACCCCTTATTTACGGCATTGTAAGCCTATAGCATGAGTCCATTGAATATGGCGATGCGTTATCAATCTTTGGGTTGGAAACCTTCCTGCATGGATCTGATAAGCCGACAGTCTAAGCAAATACCAGAGGTAGGATATTTTATTAACAATTGTATAAAGATTGCGGTTATACCGGCCCTGGTTATGGACTATTCATCCCTAGTGGTTTAATACGGGGTATTGTGGCCCGCCCTGTGGTAAACCGCTAGGGCACTGGTGATCTGTTTGCGTGCAGGGTAATGCTAAATCTGATCTGCATTGATCGACGCTATCATAAGCATACTATGGTAGCTTTTCAACTAGCAGATCAGCAGTCACTACAAAAAAAAGACACATCCGTGACATTTTGGGCCGAACGAATTTTTTTCTGTCATACTTATGACACTTTTATGACGATAATTGTGACAAAACCCGGTATCATCATAGATGTGGTGGGGTCCTACTTCTATGACAAAAAATCATGACATGAAATGGGCTTTTCTTCCTGGGCGGGCCGGAGACGCAGCCGCATGGCACTCTTTGGGCCGTCCATGATGGAAAAAACCGTGGTAGAGGCAAGGGCGAGGAAAATATCGGGGTGTTCCCGGTTATGGTGGGTGGCCGGGGCCAAGCGATGCGCGTTTCTCTCATACACGCACACGCGTGGGTGCGAGGCGTTGGGCTCTAACTGAACCCGAGCGATTGCACTGCAGGCTACGCGTTGCTGAACCCGAGCGGTCGATCGATGGCTGTTAACTGAACCCGATCGAGCGATTCCTTCACTACTACTGCTAACTGAAGCCGATCGATGCTGCCTCTGGATGAACAGTGAGTGTTGCTGGGGGGGGTTTGGATGAACAGTTCCCGGTGGGGGTGGATGAAAAGGACCCCGTGGTGTTGCCTATGGATGAACAGTGAGCGTTGCTGGGGGGTTTGGATGAACAGTTCCCGGTGGGGGTGGATGAACAGGACCCCGTGGTGTTGCCTCTGGATGAACAGGACCCCGATCGATCGAGCCGGTTGGGGCTGGATGAACAGGACCCCATGGAGGGCAGGATGAACAGGACCACCCCATGGAGGGCAGGATGAACAGTAGACGGTGGAGGGCTGGATGAACAGTAGCCCGTGGAGGGGTGGTGGAACAGGAGCCCGTGGAGAGGGCTGGTTGAACAGTAGCCGGTGGAGTAGCGCGGTGGAGGCTGGATGAACAGGAGCCCATGGATGAACAGTCGCAGGTGGAGGCTGGAGGAGGTTGACAGTGGATGAACAGTATCCCGTGGAGGCTGGAGGGGGTCGACGGTGGAGATGAACAGTACCCCGTGGAGTCCCATTTTGCGGTACGCCACACCCCTCCCGATGAACAGGACCCCCGTTTCGACCGTTGCGCTACAACACAAGTCCGTTTCCTCCGTTTTGCGGTACGCCACACCCCTCCCGATCAACGGGACCCCAGTTTCGACCGTAGGAGGTCCGTTTCCTCCGTTTTGCGGTACGCCAGACCCCTCCCGATGAACAGGATCCCGTTTCGAACGTGGCCGGTCGAACACAAGGCCGTTTCCTCCGTTCTGCGGTGCGCCAGGCCTCGTTTCCATTGGTTGTTCCGGCCAAGCTCTCCCGATGAACACGACGACGCATTCCGTTCCGACCCAGCAGGTTGGCTCTCCATGAACACGACGACGACGCTATTTTTCCGTATTTACTTTCTTGCACCCTGGCCGTTGTACGTATGTGTACATGCTACGTGCGCGCCTCTACTACGACACGTGCGCGCATCTACATCGACCAGTATGTACGTACATGTTCGCGACCAGAATGACAACACTACGTACGCTTCGACCAGGTCGGTCCCGAGTGTCAGGCACTTCCTTGCGTGCGAAGATGTTGCTGGTGGGTCCCAGCAGTCAGGGGGGCGAATCGTTTTTTTTGCCCGGACGCACTTCCTTGCGTTCAAAGATGTAGCTGGTGGGTCCCAGCTGTCAGGCGGAAATGTTTTTTTCGCGAAATACGGTGGCCCGTCCGGCGGGTCCCCGCTATCAGGTGGAGGAATAATTATTTTGCGCGTAATAAGGAGGCACTTCCTTGTTGCGGTCGTGGACCCAGCTATCAGCCTCTCCACGTACAGTACTCTTCCGATGGAAGTCGGTCGTTGACCACATTGACCACGCCGCGCCAAGAGCACCAAGGCGGTGGACGACGGTGAGGCCTAGGAAGGGGAGCGGCACGGAGCCAGGGAAGACGCGGCAGTGAATGCCCATGCGGAGAGGAGTACAAGGGTTCACTAGTTCGACTGCGGTGTGAGGCTGCCGTCGCCGCAGAATAACAGGGGGTGTGGGTGAGTAGAGGGATGGCCTGGCCAGCGGTGGGTGTAGTAGGGGGCGGTGAGGCCTCCGCGGCATCGCAACCGGCCACGGGAGGCAGGATCATGAGGCACGATCGGCGCTGGTTTGGGCGGCTGGAGCAAGAAGACCAGAGGTTGAAGAAGCACTACGGCCGTTGGATGGACATCGTACGGTCAATGGAGCTAGAATCGTGCATATTGACTAAGATGAAAAAGCCCTCTATCCCCGTCAACTTAGTAGGCCCACAAGTCAGCCTCCCACTATACTGGGTCCCAGCTAGCAGGGGGAGTATTCATTTTTTTGTGCGTAATAAGGAGGCACTTCCGGTGGGTCCGAGATGACAGCATGGGGAACGTTTTTTCGCGAAATACGGTGGCCCGTCTGGTGGGTCCCAGCAGTCAGGAGGGAAACATTTTTTCGCCAAATATGGTGGCCCGTCCGGTGGGTCCCTACTGTCAGGTGGAGGAATAATTTTTTTGCGCGTAATAAGCAGGCACTTCCTTGCGGCCGCCGTGGACCCAGCTGTCAGCCTCTCCACGTACAGTACTCTTCCGATGGAAGTCGTTCCTTGACCACGCTGCGCCGAGAGCACCAGGGCAGTGGACGGCGGCGGGGCCTAGGAAGGGGACGACGCGGAGCCGGGGAAGACGCGGCAGTGGAAGCCCACGCGGAGAGGAGTATGAGGGTTCACTGGTTCGGCTGCGGTGTGAGGCTGCCGTCGCCGCAGGGCCTGGCCAGCGGTGGGAATAGTAGGGTGCGGTGAGGCCTCCGCGGCAGCACAGCCGGCCACGGGAGGCAGGAGCATGCGGCACGACCGGCGCTGCTTTGGGCGACTGGAGCAACAAGACCAGAGGTTGAAGTAGCACTATGGCTGTTGGATGGACATCGTATAGTCACTGGAGCTAGAATCGTTCATATTGACTAAGTTGACAAAGCACTCCATCCCCGTCAACTTAGTAGGCCCACAAGTCAGCCTCCCACCAAGGTGGGTCCCAACCAGCAGGGGGAGTATTCAGTTTTTTGTGCGTAATAAGGCGGCACTTCCGGTGGGTCCGAGCTGACAGCAGGGGGAACATTTTTTTCATGCAATACGGTGGCCCGTCCGGTGGGTCCCAGCAGTCAGGGAGGAAACGTTTTTTTCGCAAAATACGGTGGCCCGTACGGTGGGTCCCAGCTGTCAGGTGGAGGAATCATTATTTTCCGCGTAATAAGGAGGCACTTCCTTGTTGCCGTCGTGGACCCAGCTGTGAGCCTCTCCACGTATAGTCCACGTCCGATGGAAGCCGTTCCTTGACCACGTTGACCACGCCGCGTTCCATTGCATGCATGCGTCCATGGGCGTGGTGCGTCCCCACTGTCAGCCTCTCACGTACAGTCATCTTCCGATGACTCTCGGTTGTTGGCCACGTTGACCACACCGTGCCGAGCGCACCAAAGGCCGATGGACGACGCCGAGACCCCGGACTGGAATAACCCAGAGATGGGGTAGACGGGGCAGTGGAGTCGCAGATGGAGAGGAGTGGGAAACATGACTGGTTCGGGTGCGCGGCAGCACAGCCGCGGTGCCGCCCACGGGAGACAGGAGCAAGAACAGAGGTTGAAGGAGGAGCACGGCTGTTGGATTAACATCCAACGGTCCAGCTGCTAGAATCATTTGTTGATTAAGTTGACAAAGCCTTGCGTACACGTCTGCTTAGTAGGCCCACATGCCAGCCACCAAATCCGACGGGTCCCAGCTGTCAACGGGAGGAATAATTTTTTTCGCATAACAAGGAGGCACTTCCTTCCGTTCGAAGATACAGCTGGTGGGTCCCAGGTGTCAGGTGGAGGAAACATTTGTTTCAGCTTAATAAGGAGGAACTTTCCTTGCGTGCGACCATGGACCTCGTGCGTCCCAGCCGTCAGGCTCTCCACGCACAGTCCTCTTCCGATGACTCTCGTTTGTTGACCACGCCGCACCGAGCACAGCGAGGCGGTGGACGACGCCGAGGCCCCGAATGGGAACGACTCGGAGATGGGAAGACGCGGAAGTGGAGTCGCAGATTGAGTGGAGGAGAAGGGTTATAACTGGTTCTGGTGCGGCGTGGGGCTGCATTCGGTGGAGAATAACAGGAGGTGTGGAGGGGTGGAGGGATAGCCTGGCCGGCGGTGGGGTAGCGCTTCGCAGCGATGCGTGCTAAGCAGAGCCGCTAGCCGCCGGAGGCCGGACCAGGCGGTCCCGGCGATGCTGGAGGAAGAAGACGAGAGATTGAAGGTGCATGCCGACCAAGTTGACAACACCCTACGTAGGCTTCAACCTGTTGGCCCACATGTCAGCCTGCAAAAATGTGGCATATATTTAACCCATGTTTTCTAGAATGTATAGTCCATTTGCTGGGCTGGGTGAACAAATAATTTCGCGTCAATGTGGCCCATTTATATTATCTAAGAAATCCCAGCCCATTTGCACTTCCTTCAAATACACGAATTAGCTGGGCTCCTTATATATGTATAATGTTTTGTTAGAAGGAGCAATTAATATAAAAAATAAACCGGAGAGGCACATTTTTTATATACATAATTAACAAATTAGCGAGTTATTGCTCAAAATAAAAATGAGCGCGTTATTATTACATTGGTCCTTAAAATCTTTGCAAGCTTTTGTATACAATCACCAGGATTTTCCTTGCCTGTGAGTCAAAAACAACCAGGATTTTCCTTGCCAACTTCTGTTAAAAATTTACTTTTATAAGTTAATAACACGCGGGATGTTTTTATAATGTGTATATAAGTCTCTATAAAATATACGATAATAGTAATAATATAAATATATATAATGTGGTTCAAAAATACATTGGGCTGCCGATCTTTAAGAAAAAGCCCATAGGCCGGTATGGACCTCAAAAAATAAGATGAAACCACTGTCACCGTATGTCGTGGGCTACGCATGTTAAAATACAAAACCAAGGCCTAGCTGATACTTGTTCGCCCTCTGGAAAAAAATGATACCAGATCCCTGAGCGAACTGGATTATAGAGGGGGCCGGCGGCACGACTGAAGAAGCACATCAGGAGTGATTGTTTTTCTTTAGTGGATGGCTCTCGATGGCGTTGTTTTACTTGCCTTTGCACCATACAACTTGTATTTTTAGCCTCCCAGTCGTGGTGGACCAGCAGCCCATTTGCTGGGTGGGCCAACCTACAGAAACCAGCACTCGATTTTTCACCAAGCCCCAAAAACAACGTAGTACTATGTTTGTTTTGAGGCCAAAAACATTACGGCAGGGGTTGAGCCGGGAGGGGGCAAGACGGTGCAAAAAGATTAAAAAGAGCTGATGCGCCATTGCTACCCTAACAAAGTAGGTGCAATTCTTCTCGGGAAGAAGGTGTGCCGTTGACACCCACACGTCACATACCCCACAGTAGGCATACTAACAAGTTCACACACAAGCACAATAGAAAAGGTAAACATTCATATCAAACTTAGGTTCACAGGACACGTTCATATTCATAGCCAACATTCACTATCAACAACTCAAAAGATTCATATATACACAAGTTCAGCATGTCTATGGATCCAAATGATTGATAGATCACACCACAATATTCATAGATAATTCACAAAAAGATTCAGATATACACATGTTCAGTATGTTTATGCATCCAAATGATTGAGATCACAGCCAATATGATCCATGGACGAACTTTAATTACCTAGGGTACAAACTGGTAAATGGTGTTCATTCGGAGGTACTTCTTGCTAAAATTAATGCTTGTACGAGTAACCTTTCGAGTACATAAGAGGCAGCACAGACAATCTGAACTTTGCTTGTAGGTTTATCCTCAAATAGTGGCCTCGTGCCGAGGGAGGTTTGAGCAACTTGGCCACTACTTTCATCCAACTGGTTTACTGGCTCATCTTTGTCCTGTAGCTCGCCAAAATTCTACATTGCAGACTGGTAAATGGTGTTTAGTCGGAGGTACTTCTTGCTAAATTAATGCTTGTACAAGTAAACTTTCGAGTACATAAGAGGCAGCACAGACAATATGAACTTTTCTTGTAGGTTTATCCTCAAATAGTGGCCTCGTGCCGAGGGAGGTTTGAGCAACTTGGCCACTACTTTTATCCAACTAGTTTACTGTCTCATCTTGGTCCTGTAGCTCGCCAACATTCTACATTGCAGACGAGAAAGGAGGCGGTTGAGAAAATGAACCACCCAAATTTTTTGTGCAGTTCAACAGAAATGGAGCATCCCTGGCGTGCAGACGGATTAAGTGCCAGATGAATATATGCGTCAACCAACTTGTTTCGAATCTTTAGACTCCATGCCATACAGTTCGCTACCATATCTGCCGATAACCAAAAGGCACAAGTTGGGACCAAAGACTGGACTGTGTTTTTCTGGGCTATGCGCCAAGCAATATTTTTAGTGTTCACTCTCCTAATACTTGGAGTTTGACAACTGGTTGACGCCGGTTGATACTCGAATGAATATAGGCACTTCTTGTCAACATCGATGCTTGTCTGAGTGAACTTTGGAGTACATAGCAGCAGCATAAGTATCTGTCCATCTGATCTTTTTGTGCAGTTCTACTGAAATCACCCAATGCAATGATTTGCCTGCGAGTTCAGGCTCCAAGTTACTCCTTTATAAAATCGGCAAACAGTAGCACAATACCAAATTACCAATACATGACAAGCACAATAATCAGGATAAAGACCAGTACCAACCTGTGTGAGGTAGCATATCAATTACTTTTTCCTTTGACTGGAAGCCGAGATAAGCGAAGCGACTGACAGCAAAGGAAGAAAGCAGGCCCAGATTAGCGACTGACAGGAAAGGACGGAAGCTGTCGAGGCAATGAAGCACCCAAAGTTTTTGTGCAGTTCCACCAAAATCGAGCATCCCTGTTGGCACATATATTGAGAGAGTGAGATTACTGTAATAGTGGGACTAGTTGATGAAACATACACTAACAAATAGAAGCACCCTCATTATCTTAATGGGTAAAGTTAGCAACATAGTAGTCTTGCTTAAAGAGAGGTATTAGTTTATTTAATCAGTGCCAATTAGCTCAACACTCAAAGCATTGCCATGTATCATAGGTTGCAAAACTTTAACGTGCAAAGATAAAGGAGTTTCTCATGACAGTAGCACGATACAAATAGAGATGACAGCAAACTAATATGGATGAAGGCCTTAGGCCCGTACCAACCTGAGGAAAAAAGCTTATTCATGTAGTCCCATAAGAGATGATAAAGCACTCACTGGAATCACTCAATAGTATATATTTTTGTGCACTTCAAATGTATGGTTGAAATCACTCTTGTTTACCAGTGCTGAGATTATATCGAAAGATTATCAAGAACTTCCAGCAGAATTAAAGCACAGGCTGGGATACAGTTCATTGTATTGTCTTGTGTAGTTCCACTAAAATGTATGATTGGCACAACATGATCCCTGTTTGCACAAGTAGGAACAAGGTGAAACCTTCATTAGCTTAGTGAGAAAGGATAGAAAGACATTAGCATATTACTCTAACAGTAGCATCAAATTCATGATGGACAATACGCAAAACATTGCCTCATTGAACCAATGGCAATAAATTGACATGCAAAACAATAGCACTATTATGTCATGACACTAATAATATTCCTCCCTGCTCCACCACATGATTCACCTCCATAGACAAACATACACACGTACATGATTCAGCATAGGGTGCTACTAAAGATTTGTTTAACTCCGACAGGAAAATTAGGCAGCAATAAATTAGTGGTACTTAAGTACTCCTAATTAATTAAGTGAGACAGCAGAAGTGGAAGGGCTCCCTGGAGGATCGTCTCACATGTAAGGTAGTCGTTGCCGGAGCCCTTGGATGGCCTCGACTGAGGCCTCTGGCTTCAGCAAGATCGCCTTGGCACTGTTTATTCATCTTCTTCCTCTTCATGCTCTGTTTCTCATTCTCCTCACCAGTTGGTGAAACCAAGTACATGATTGGCATTCTATTTCAGAATTGGTTTTGTCGGTGAGGGAGTACAAGTGTACTAGTAAAAAATAGCATTATTTTCTCATGGCAGTCGCAAAATAGAGATGAACACATGCATTAAATATCATTCTTACCTAAAGGAAGGTTATGGTGCCAATATGGATGATGAGGATTGGAACACAGATCTCCCTTTGTGCAGTTCCACCGAAATGAACCAACTGTTCCATTCTGACATTCCAGTTAAACATCACAAAAGTCACTTCTTTTAAGAAGAGTTTTGTGCAGTGCCCCAAAAGGTCACAATAGCAACCAGGTGAAATGGATATCCCTGTTTACACAAAAAGCTACAGAGGAAACAGTCAGAGTCTCAAACAATTACAGGCAAAAACATTTGGCTAAACTTGTCATGGCTTATAACAGTGGCATGGCTTCATTTTTACCAGGGGCATTAGATTAAGAACAACTAAATATTTGGTATAAGGGCATGGGACAGTGGGTGCACCAGCAGTCCAGCACCATGTACCTAAACAGGGGCATAAAGTGGTGATTCATAGTTTGTTGCCCCGAGAAACAAACATCCAAGAAACATATCTGGGTTGGTCCCATTTTTGTTCACTCTAGCCACCTACTCCTATGTGTGGATAGCAAATCTAGTCCTGGTCATACCACTGTGTTCAGCGTTACCCCTATATTTCCCTTTTTGACCAAGAGACCGGTTGGATGACCAGTCTGTACTACTTTCACCCCCTTTCCTTCCTGTTTGTACCAAGTCCGATGTGCTACATACTAAATTCCCCCACCCCCACTTTATTTCTTGTTTCAACCAAGTACAAGATTCGACTCCATGAAGTAGCTTTACCTCTAACAATAGAAGAAAAAAATAGGTGACGTTGGACCATCCGATCAAGAGGGGCTGAGAGGTAGAAAATGATGCACATGCAGCGACGTAGCGAGCTAGGGAAGTAGAGCTAAGGCGGTTTCGAAGGAAGATATACCTGAAGGTCGTCGGGATGTGGATAGGTGGGCGACGGTAGGCCGGATCCGCCCACACTAGGGCAACGACGAAGGGATCGGAGGACCTCCCACGCCGGCGCTCGGCCAGAGATAACGGTGCGGCCGGCAGTGGGTCTCCTCCCTCGTTGTCGATGACTGCCTAAACGCTGCCCCTCCTCCCCTTCACCAGCGGAGGGGGATACGTCCGGATCTGTAACCAGCAGTGAGGATAGAAAAGACAGTGTTTTTTGAAGGGAGAAAGACAGTGTTACCACCCCTATCTTGTTTAGATCTGGAGAGGATGAGAGTGTGTTAATAGAGCAACCCTAGCACGCATGCGTGGAGGCTCTGGCCTATATATACGTAGTGGGGTAGTTTTCCTTTTTCACTCCATCAAAACAATCGTTTAAAATTGTGTACTACATGCCAGGTCGCCGTTTTTTTAGTTGTTGATTGTTTTTTGAGATAGCTACCCGCTTGTTCCAAGTGGTGTTACGGTGTGTCAGGTCGCACTTTGTATTGTTCAAGTCTGGTACAAGTCCCTCCATTAAATGAACAACCACCCCCTCGTAAAAATTGTGAACAAGCCCACGGCTAAAATTATCGGAAACGTGGGTTGCCCCAACATGCATTATTATTTATATTTCTACTCCCTCCATTCCTAAATATAAGTCTTTTTTATTAGCCACACCTAAGACAAGATTTTTTTATTAGCAGTGAACCCCACATGTCATAGACACAAAAAGTGTGGCAAGATTCCCTTAGGCAAGCCAAAGTGTGTCTAACAATTTGAGCAACTCAAGTTAGGCAAGTGTGGCAAGTGTGGGAAAAATAATGTGGCAACATAATACAAACATAGTCACAATCCAAACAACCCCGTAATTTTTTGTGACATGCATGAAAATTTGGTTAGTTAAATTTATAGTCAAAATTTGGCAAGGTGCATCAAATCAACACATGCAAGTATCAAAAGGGAAGTCACGCCATGCATGCATGCGTTGTACTCCCTCCATTTCCAAATATAAGTCTTTTTAGAGATTGCAACACGTGACTACATACGAAGCAAAATATGTCGACATACATCCGTATGTAGTAGTCCATTTGAAATGTGTAAAAAGACTTATATGAAGTGCAGTGCTATGATGTGTCGCATCAACTCGTACAAGACAGAGAAGTTTGATTACTACAACACCCTCTCCCTCGCGGACTGAGCTCCGGTGCCTTAACTGCAGCTGCCTTTAGCTGCATGACAGGTGGGCCAACCACCTGTTGGGCCCACCTGTCATAGACGCAAAGGCAGGAGCAGGAAGCCAATGAAGCTGCATCCCTCCCTCGCGCATGAGCGTGGTAGTTGGCATGACTAGTAGGAGCTTTCGCTACACGCTTCTTGACGGAAGCGAACTTGCGGATGGAGTTGACCATCATGTTGTCCATGCGAGAGGCGAAGCCGGCGTCGGCGAGGGCTACGACGCCGGCGGTCGCCAGCACCGTCTGGAAACACTGTGCGGTGCAGGGCCGCAGGCCGGCGCCTTGGATGATTTGGCACAGCCGACTGCCGCTCACGACCATCGCCTCCATAGGTGCTTTTGGCTTCTGGTCACTTGGTCATTTTTTTAAACGAAACACTCGATTCCATAACTCACACAGGTCCAGCCAAGATGCTGGCCATACGAACATTTACATCATCTGGCATGTCCTCTAGCCAGAACTCCTAATCAACTTGGTGACGGGTGTAAAACCTCCAGTGTCATGCTACAATAAACTCCTATTAATGGTGCCACATCATCATAATTAAATTTTGCTAATCATCACTTTGTCCCAAACCTACCTCAAATTCAAATTTAAAAGACAAGTCAAAATTATTTCTCCTCAAGCTATAAAACTAAAACATTCGAATAGTTCTATACAATTTCCCTGATCAATGCCATGTTGAAACCAACTTGGTTTGACTCACAAATAAATTCCTAGGAAATTAATAAGTGGTCCAAAAGCATTTAAATTGGCATTTTCAAAATAAGCAAATATTTATAATTTTCCAAATGATGCGAAACATTGTGTGTGGTCTCAAAATATTGCATTACTAATTATGTGACGATCTACACTTTTTACAAAACTCTTTTGCTAACAAATTAATTTGCAAAACAGAGTTATAAAAAAATAGGAAGCGGAAAAGAGAGAGAGGTGCTACTGGGCATTTGGCCCAGCTAGCTATACAAAAGACCCAGCCCACCCCGCTTGTCCTGTTCCTCTCGCTACAGGGGACAGGGGGCCGTGGCGGCCATCCGTCCCCTGCCCCTGCCTACAAAGCCCCCCCCCCCCCCCCCCCCCCCCCCCCGAGACCCTAGCGCCCTCCTCCTCCCGCCCCCATCTCCCTCCCTCGCGCTCGGCCTCGTCGGCCTCCTCCGCCCCAGCTCACCGTCACCGTCATCATCGCGGCCACCGTCGTTTCCGTCGCTCGGCAGCACATCAAGGAGGTCCGGTGTGGCCTGCTTCGTCCGTCCTGAGCACCAAACCCTGTCGGGGCGGCCCATACGCTCTGCATCAACGTCGTTTCCTCGCCACAAGCCGTATCTCGTCGTCAAATTCGACGCATCCCTGCCACCCCGTACTCGCTGACCTCAACCACAAGCACCGGGGTGAGCATCCCCTTTGATTCCCCCATGTCTCCGCTTCGATTTGTACCCGTGCATGCCACCCTCCGTCATGGCCGAATCTCGGCGTCCGCGTACGCGCTCATGTTGCTGCTTTGCTGATTCTACTTCCGCTATGTTGCTTGCTGTTGCTACTGCCGTTGTGCTGCTGACTACCGCGCCGCTCTACTGCCCCTGCTTGCTGCTTGTACTGCTGCTGGCTGCCCCTTATGCCGTCGCTGCTGTTTGCCGCTGCAGCCGCCGCCTGCTGTGTCGCTCATGTTGCTGCCGCTACTGTCTGTCGATGTCGCTGCTTGCTGCCGCCGCTGCTACGGTCGGCCATGGCCGAGCTGTGAGTGTAGTGTGTGTGTGTTCTGCATAGTGTGTGTCCGTGCAGCTGGACATGGCCGTGTGCGCCCGTGTGTGGTGTGAGCAGCGTGGTGTGTGTGTGTGTGTGTGTGCAGCGTGGTGTGTGAGTGTGCCGTGCGTGTGGCTGGCTGGGCTACGCCTAGTAGTGGCCAGGCCCTTGCTTAGATTAGTACTACTAGGTGGTAGTATTAATTAGTGCTAAGTTAGTCTAATACTAGTAGATGACATGTAAGCCCCTTTAAATAAGTTAGATTTATTTATTTGTTTAGGTAAATAGTCTATGACATGTGGGCCACAACTGCCCTTTGACTAGTCAAAATTGACTTAGTCAATTCGGTTTAAGCTAAATATAATAATTCCAAAAATTCAAATAAACTTAGAAAATTAATATAAAATAATATGTAACTTGGATGAAAATGTTTTCTACATGAAAGGTGCTCAGAAAAATCCAAAAAATCCGGATATGCGGTCCGTTCATCTGTCGCATGCCCCTAGCATGCTGAACATGGAACCTTCCCCTCTCTTTTCATCTGTCCGGAAAACGTCAGACGCTGGAAAAACCCCTCCGGATGTTTCCCCTCTCCATCTGCAATGTCTAGCACTGCGTTAGTTGACCCCTAACACCGCGTATTACCATGTTATGCTTTATGATGCTTTGTTTGCTTTATATTTATTGTTTCTTCCCCCTCTTCTCTCCGGTAGACCCCAAAACCAATGCTGCCCCTGTGATCGACTACGTCGACGACGACTCTTCTTCCCTTTCAACGGAGCTTCTAGGCAAGCCCCCCTTTGATCATCTCGATATCTCCCATTCCATTCTCTCATGCTTGCATTAGATTTTGCTACTGTTATTGATTGCTCCTATTCTGATGCATAGCCTGCTTTTGTAACCTGCTCATTGTTACCTACCTGCTTATCCTAAACTGCTTACTATAGGTTGGTTAGTGATCCATCAGTGACCCCCACCTTGTCCTTGTTGCCCCTGCTTCATCATTGAAGACCCGATCAACGGGATCGAAGACCAGGCCCCGGCACCGCACATCACTTTCCCCTTAGTTGCTCGACACTACTGGGTTACTATCGAGTGCCGAGGGTGAGACCTCTACAACACTTCTGATGTTAACCCTGTAGTGTAGCTATTCGGTCGTGGTCATCGGGGGTGATTCTGCCTTAACCACTTCCGATACGACTCTGTCATGCAACCCCTCAAGTGTGAACCTCGGGGGTGGTTCCTCTTACGTTCACCTTGATGATTACATCGAGTGGAATTCACCAGGGGTGATTCCTCGGGTTTTCCCCTTTATGTTTGGACACACGGATACTTGGACTTTACAGCTATTACTTGGAAAGGCGGGTCGACCCTGAGGGGTACCCACGAGTGATGTGGAGACGGGTTGACCTGGAGGGTGCCCGCGAGATAATTACGAGGCGTGGCCAGGCATTCCTAGCCCTTCCCGCAAGTCCTCGAGACGGGGCAACGGGGTCACATCTTTCATGAGTCTTTGCTTGTTACCGCGCGTTCCTAATCCATTACGATTTGGATACTTGATCCGAGGGGCCTCTGGCCTGATAGCACTAACCATCACGTGGGCATAGTATGGGCGTTCTGCGTCGTATGCATCAGCCGAAGCTTAATAGACGTCATGCGACTGAGCGACGCGCGCCGGGTTAGACTGGTAAGCTCCTGCCTTTTTAAGGAGGTAGCTAGGTCTGCTCACCGGCTGGCCTCGCAACGTGCAGGAGTTCCCGGGGCGATGGCCCAAGACCCCTGGGGGCATAGGTTTAGTCCGGCGTGCTGACCTCTCTATTAAGCCTAGGTCGGGTTGGGGCGTATTTTTTGGCCGAGGTCGGGCATGACCCAGGAAAGTGTGTCCGACCGGAGTTAATCGAGCGTGGTGGGTAAGTTGGTGCACCCCTGCAGGGAAGAAAACATCTATCGATAGCTTGTCCTACAGTAACAGACACATGGAGTTGTATCCCGATCGATACAACTAGAACTGGATACTTGTGATGAGAATTGGATTGTGATGAGAAATGGATAGTACGGCTCTGGGATTGCTTTCTCGCAGGGAGTCGAGAAAGGATCTCTAGCTGAGGTTGATAACACTACTACTACTTTACTTTATGCTACTCTACTCCCTCCTGTTGCAGCAAGATGGTGGTTTCCAGAAGATGCTAGTCTTTGATAGGACTAGGCCTTCTCTCTATTCTGGCATTTCTGCAGCCCAGTCCACATACACAACCTTCCTTTGATAATGTTGCATATGTAGTGTAGATCCTTGCTTGCGAGTACTTTGGATGAGTACTCACGGTTGCTTTGCTCCCCCTTTTCCTCCTTTCTTCTTCTTTCCGGTTGATGCAACCAGATGTCGGAGCCCAGGAGCCAGATGCCACCACCGATGCCTACTACTACGTGGAGACCGCCGACGACCAGGAGTAGTTAGGAAGCTCCCAGGCAGGAGGCCTTGCCTTTTCGATCGATGCTTTTGTGCTAGGCTTCTTAAGGCAAACTTGTCTAACTCATGTCTGTACTCAGATATTGTTGCTTCCGTTGACTCTTGTGTTTTCAAGCTTATGTATTCGAGCCCTCGAGGCCCCTGGCTTGTAATATAAAGCTTGTATTATTTTAATTTGTGTCTAGAGTTGTGTTGTGATATCTTCCCATGAGTCCTTGATCTTGATTGTACACATTTGCGTGTATGATTAGTGTATGATTGAATCGAGGGTGTCACGACAGGCACCGTAGGCAGCTAACTCATGCCCGCGGGGCGAAGCTAAAAGAAACATGGCTGAAGTTCAGTCGCGCAAAATCACGGATTTCTTGGAGTGAGCAGTGTTGCGCAGAGACTAGGAGTGAGCAGTGTTGTGCAGAGACTAGGAGTAGATGGATTGGAGGGGTGGGGATTTGTCGATGGTCGGTTTTCTCAACTGCGGCCCCACCTCACAGTGAAAACGTTACTACTGGAAAAAAATGCCATATACTCCTATACTAATAAAACATTAAGGCCACGAGGCGATGCAGTGCTGGTTACAGGAGGCAAGAAGAAGAGATGCATCCATCGACGACGTCCACCTCCTCGACTCAGGGCGCCGGCCCACCGAACGGTGGCTATGTAGCAGCGGCTTTCGTGGCCAGGTCGACGTGCTTCTAAACAATAGCATCCAAAGATTCCAGTCGCTGGAAGAAGGCCAACGTCTTTCTGTCCTCGCAGGCCTTGTAGTGGCCTATGTAGACGATTTCCTCATAGACGTGGATGTGCAGGTCAACGGTTTCGTGCATGGCGAGGCGCTGCGCGACGAGCGCGGCCTCGAGGTGCACATTCTTCGTCACGACCTCTGGCACCTGCAGGGCCACCAGGGCTTGAAAGAGTTCATCACCATGGAGGCCGATGAGGGTGGCAAGCAATGAGGATGGCAAGATCGTCTACGCGCTTCTTGACAGCGGTGAACTTGCAGATGGAGTTGACCATCATGTCGTCCATCCAAGAGGCGAAGCCGGCGTCGACGAGGGCTACGACGCCGGCGGTCGCCAGCACTGTCTGGAAACGCTATGCGGTGCGGGGCCGCAGGCCGGCGCCTTGGATGATTTGGCATAGCCGACTGCCGCTCGCGTCCATCGCCTCCATAGGTGCTTCTGGCTTTTGGTCACTTGGTCTTGGATTGGAGCGAGCAGTGTTGCAGAGAGACTAGGAGAAGATGGATTGGAGTGGTGGGGGCGCCTTTATATGAGAATCCAAACTCTGTTGCATTCACATCATGCTGGCTCTATTCTGCTTCTCCAATTAATTCCCTCTGCATGTAGACTAATTTAAGGATGCATCATTGACCGTTCAATGTCTCGGCAACCGCTACCCTCTCCCTCCTAGGCATTCAAGGACCTATGGAGGCGACTGCCGCTCGCTTCTATCGTGTCAGGAGACGTTCCCGTTGACGACGAGGTGCCTATGGCGACTTCGTAAATTTCAAGATGATAGTACTAGTATACTCAATATTGTGCACCGCGACCAAGGCCGAGAGGAAAACGAGAGAACTACGTATTTATTTACGGTGTAGATTCACTCATTTTTCTCCATATGTACTCCGTCTCGGTGTAGTCTAGTCACTTGTTGAAATCTCTAGAAAGGCAAATACTCCTTTCTAGTTTACAGGGCTATACTAGCAAGTACTCCCTCCGTCCGAAAATACTTGTCATCAAAATGGATAAAAAAGATGTATCTAGAACTAATATACATCTAGATACATCCCGTTTTATTCATTTTGATGACAAGTATTTCCGGACGGAGGGAGTACTACAATAGTGGCCTCACATAGCAATTTTGTCTCATGCAAGAGCCTGGCTATATGCATGCTCCAAGGTTCGCAACTGCCACGTTTGGGTTGCACTTGGCTCTTTGCCTCTTCGAGAAGATGAACAATGATGTTACTTGTGACACCCAAAATTTCATTTGGATTTTTCAAAAAATTTATCTGACTTGAGGGAGGTGATTTAAATTTTTTTCCTTCAAAAGAACCCTCCCTTTCAAAATATTTTTATGGCAAGAGTTTTATTTGGTTTCACCCAAGACTTGATTTTGGCCTTGGAGGTTCTTGCTTTTTATTTTGGACTCAAGCCAAAATGCTTTTCACTTGGGAAAAATGCCTTTTAAAAATTTCTTTGAAAATACTCTATAGCTTTTGGAATAATCCTTTACCACTTTCAAAAATCTCTCATGCCATGACCTCAGTGCAAATTCACTCTCCTAAACCTCCCCTCATCTTTGGATCATGATTTGCATCAAATCCAGCAAGTTGAACCTCCCCATATGATTATTTTTCCATTTAAATCTTATCAAAACAATTTCTGCCTTCTATTCTAGCCCTTGGAGATTTACAAAGGAGCCACCATTTCTGTTTTGATTTTTGCCCCCAAACCAATTTCCCTCCCTAGTCCTTTGAGCCCTCAACCAAGAATCATGAAGATCCACTGGTCTTCAGTTCAAATTTTTCAAACTATACTTGCTCCAAGTTTGGACCAATTTTGCCAAATTTGATGAAATTCATTCAAACCCCTCTCCAAAAATTCTGAGAAAAATCAGGCAGCCTCTGGGTACATTGAGAGGTCACCCCACGAACTTCCAGCCCCAGGAAAAATTTTCTTCACACCAAATCATTCTGTCGAACACCTGCAGTGCTTTGTCAATGTCAAGTTCAGAGATTCAGTAATACAGTTCAGTGATCTACTGTCGTTTTCTTCAGAACATGTTGTCGATCTCGACAGTGCCGCATTGGCGCCTTGCACCCCGTCCCCTCCCCCTTGTCCCTGCACCGCACGAGCGCCTGGATGTTTGCGAGCGTCGGCGACGTGCTGGAGGAGGTGCGCCGCCCCGTGACCGACGCCAGCCGCGGCTTTGCGGCCGCCAGAGAGAGGCGCAGCGCAGACGGCGCCACCCAGCGCCGCCCAAGCCACCGGAGGCCGCCGCGTGGCCACCCACTCCCCAGTGCACGCTGCCACCCTCGTCGTGAACCGCTAGGCGCGGAGCGCGCTCTCTGCCGCCGTCGTGCCCGTGCGGCCACCCCACCGTGGACCGGCGCCATTACGCCAAGACCGACCGGGATTAGCGGGGGAACGGGACCAGGAACTCCCACTGATGCTGCCTGGCCACCTAAACCCCCTGCCAATCCACTGCCTCGCCGTAATTTCTCGCCGGAGATTCTCCGTTCACGGCCAACCCCTCGATCCGCCTATAAATAGAGGCCCCGAGCTTCAACTCGAGCCCACACCACCTCCGCACTCCACCTAGACCACACCAAGCCACTGGAAGAGCCCCGAGGGAGCTTTCTTCCCCAACTCCGGCCGCCGCGACCCGCCACGGGATCCAGCTTGATTTGCTCCCGTGCGTGCACCTCCACCCTTCAACTCTTGCCAGTAGCTTCCCTACGCATCCATGCTCCTGACCCGCGCTTCAATTCGGAGCTTGCAGCACCCACCGGAGTTCTCCACCATCACCCGAGCCGCCGTCCGCCGGAGAATGTGTCGCCGTCGACGTGGTGCCCTCCGACGCTCGAGTCCACCACCCACCGACGCGGAAGGACACGCTGAAGCTCTTGGTACACTCCGATCTCCTTGTCTCGCCGTGGATCGACGCCGGTGACCACCGCAGTCTTCGGGCGCCGGCGAACTTTTTAAACCTGACATGTGGACCCCCCTGTCAGCCTCTATTCTCTTCTCCCTCGAAACGTTTTCTGTTGGCGCCTTCGGGCAAATACGTTTTGTCTTTAAGCTGGCGCGTTTCTTTCCGAAGCGTTTTCTGTTTTCTCAGTTAAGCCCCTGGAACTTCTCTGTTTCATTACAGATGAGTCCTTGGACAAAAACCCATATAACTTTTTAATAAAAAGGGATTTTTGAGTGATTCTTTTTCTGACAATCTTATAATTTTGTCTAGTTTTTTATGGGATTTATTTGGAAAAATTTTGGAACAACTTTTATGCACGCGTTGGTTTTCACGTTAGTATGCCTTGTCGCTATACCGTAGGTTCCGGAAGAGGTGACGGAGCTGCGAACTTCGCCGAGCTAGACTCCGACTTCTCCGAACCAGGCAAGCATGTTTGAACCTTTGATATGATAGGTGTTTTGCATGTTTGCGTGAAAGGTTGTGCGTGGCATATGAGTACTATGAAAGTACTATGAAAGTATTCGCAAGACAGTTTGGACATAAGATATAACAAATGTAAACATGAAGCATATGAATAGATTAACAAGAGCGTTCAGACATAGAGATAACGATGCAATGGGAAATAACGGAGAAGTCGGGCGGTAGTCCTCCCGAAATCCCAAAATAAATACTGGGTGCCAAACGAGGGTCTGAATGACTCCTCGAGAGGAAACTGCATGAATAATAATACCTGTGCCAAACGAGGGTCTGAATGACTCCTTGAGAGGAAACTGCAAGAATAATAATGCCGCAGTCGGGCGTCGGGGCGACACCACATAAAGGGCTTATAACAGAAAAGAAAGACAATGCGTGCCACAGTCGGACGTCTGAGCGACATCACATAAAGGGCTTATATTGAAAGTAAGAGACAAACATGCCACAGTCGGACGTCTGAGCGACATCACATAAAGGGCTTATATTCATAACATAGTAACTCATGAATCTTAAATCATATCAAGAGGGTAATCAGACATGAGATAAACAACCGGGTTAGTCCATCCACAGGAATAACGTTCAGCTAAGTTTACTACTCATGCTCGCTTACCGGAAAGAAGAATATACCACGAGGTTACGACATAGACATGGATACGCTGATCACGTTACTGGACCATGGATACGATGACTCGGAAGGATTTGACTCTGCAGAGTTGTACTTTAACCACAGCCAACGGATTTCCGTAGTCACGGGGACTAGTTCCGTTTACGGTGTTTTGGAAGAAACACATCTAACCAGTACACACTCATTCAACATTCCGAAGCCAGGAATCACCCTCGGCAACGTTCAAGAAAAACCTTGAGACGGGGAGGCTACAACCTCGCGTAGCATGGGATCAAAATTTCTATATGCGCGCTCTAAGGGGTGCCCCCCTCTCGGTCCCAACCGGAAACACCCATGCCCCCTGACCGGATGACTGGCTTTAATCCAGGGCCATGGAACCATCATCGCGGCCCCTCTGTTTGGTGTGTACACGGAAAGAGGTTACCAACTTACTAAACCGCATTCTGGCAGAAAACATGTGGTAGCACAGAAGGGGGAAGAACGATAACGTGACTCCGTCCACGTTAACGTCGGGAATTGTCGTATGACGCAAGGCTGGCATGCTACAACAGTACCACCTTGCTGCCCTTCATGTCACCACATGATTAGGCCATCTCTCATCAGAGATCATCGCAACTTTGGAACACACGGGTAGTTGCCTCACGAGCAACGAGATACTCACCAATACTCATATGCCACGCACAACCTTTCACGCAAACATGCAAAACACCTATCATATCAAAGGTTCAAACATGCTTGCCTGGTTCGGAGAAGTCGGAGTCTAGCTCGGCGAAGTTCGCAGCTCCGTCACCTCTTCCGGAACCTACGGTATAGCGACAAGGCATACTAACGTGAAAACCAACGCGTGCATAAAAGTTGTTCCAAAAAATTTCCAAATAAATCCCATAAAAAACTAGACAAAATTATAAGATTGTCAGAAAAAGAATCACTCAAAAATCCCTTTTTATTAAAAAGTTATAAGGGTTTCTGTCCAGGGACTCATCTGTAATGAAACAGAGAAGTTCCAGGGGCTTAACTGAGAAAACAGAAAACGCTTCGGAAAGAAACGCGCCAGCTTAAAGAGAAAAGGTATTTGCCCGAAGGCACCAACAGAAAATGTTTCGAGGGAGAAGAGAATAGAGGCTGACGGGGGGGGGTCCACATGTCAGGTTTAAAATGTTCGCCGGCGCCCGAAGACTGCGGTGGTCGCCGGCGTCGATCCACGGCGAGACAGGGAGATCGGAGTGTACCAAGAGCCTCAGCGTGTCCTTCCGCGTCGGTGGGTGGTGGACTCGAGCGTCGAAGGGCACCACGTCGACGGCAACACTTTCTCCGGCGGACGGCGGCTCGGGTGATGGTGGAGAACTCCGGTGGGTGCTGCAAGCTCCGAATTGAAGCGCCGGTCAGGAGCGTGGATGCATAGGGAAGCTACTGGCAAGAGTTGAAGGGTGGAGGTGCACGCACGGGACCGAATCGAGCTGGATCCCGTGGCTGGTCGCGGCGGCCGGAGTTGGGGAAGAAAGCTCCCTCGGGGCTCTTCCAGTGGCTTGGTGTGGTCTAGGTGGAGTGCAGAGGTGGTGTGGGCTCGAGTTGAAGCTCGGGGCCTCTATTTATAGGCGGATCGAGGGGGTGGCCATGAACGGAGAATCTCCGGCGAGTAATTACGGCGAGGCAGTGGATTGGCAGGGGGTTTAGGTGGCCAGGCAGCATCAGTGGGAGTTACTGGTCCCGTTCCCCCGCTAATCCCGGTCGGTCTTGGCGTAATGGCGCCGGTCCATGGTGGGGTGGCCGCATGGGCACGACGGCGGAAGAGAGCGCGCTCCACGCCTAGCGGTTCACGACGAGGGTGGCAGCACGCACTGGGGAGTGGGTGGCCACGCGGCGGCCTCCGGTGGCTTGGGCGGCGCTGGGTGGCGCCGTCTGCGCTGCGCCTCTCTCTGGCGGCCGCAAAGCTGCCGCTGGCGTCAGTCACGGGGCGGCTCACCTCCTCCAGCACGTCGGCGACGCCCACAAACATCCAGGCGCTCGTGCGGTGCAGGAACAAGGGGGAGGGGACGGGGAGCAAGGCGCCAACGCGGCACTGTCGAGATCGACAACATGTTCGGAAGAAAACGACAGTAGATCACTGAACTGTATTTCTGAATCTCTGAACTTGACATTGACAAAGCACTGCAGGTGTTCGACAGAATGATTTGGTGTGAAGAAAATTTTTCCTGGGGCTAGGACTTGGTGAGGTGACCTCTCAATGTACCCAGAGGCTGCCTGATTTTTCTCAGAATTTTTGGAGAGGGGTTTGAATGAATTTCATCAAATTTGGCAAAACTGGTCCAAACTTGCAACAAGTATAGTTTGAAAAATTTGAACTGAAGACCAGTGGATCTTCATGGATCTTGGTTGAGGGCTCAAAGGACTAGGGAGGGAAATTGGTTTGGGGACAAAAATGAAAACAGAAATGGTGGCTCCTTTGTAAATCTCCAAGGGCTAGAATAGAAGGCAGAAATTGTTTTGATAAGATATGAATGGAAAAATAATCATATGGGGAGGTTCAACTTGCTGGATTTGATGCAAATCATGATCCAAAGATGAGGGGAGGTTTAGGAGAGTGGATTTGCAGTAAGGTCATGGCATGAGAGATTTGTTGAAAGTGGTAAAGGATTATTCCAAAAGCTATAGAGTATTTTCAAAGAAATTTTTAAAAGGCATTTTTCCCAAGTGAAAAGCATTTTGGCTTGAATCCAAAATAAAAAGCAAGAACCTCCAAGGCCAAAATCAAGTCTTGGGTGAAACCAAATAAAACTCTTGCCATAAAAATATTTTGAAAGGGAGGGTTCTTTTGAAGGAAAAAAAATTTAAATCACCTCCCTCAAGTCAGATAACAATTTTGAAAAATCCAAATGAAATTTTGGGTGTCACAACACCTACCCCCTTAGGAAAAATCTCGTCCTCGAGATTACTGCTGATCCTCAAATAGATATGGATATTCTGCCTGAAGAAAATTTTCCCTTTCCCATGTAGCTTCATCCTCATTGTGGTTGCTCCACTGAACTTTGAAAGGAGACTCTTCCAATATCTTTACTGGCCTTTCTCTGTAGGTGAGGTCTGGTTGTACATCGATGCTCTCATGGGATACATTCTTTTCCGGGTTACTTACACATTCTCTCAACTGTGAGACGTGGAATACGTCATGGACGTCTGACAGCTCCTTGGGTAGGTCTAGCTGGTAGGCTACCGTGCCTCTTCGTGCAATTATACAGAATGGTCCAATAAATCTCGGGGCTAGCTTCCCCTTAATTTTGAACCGTTGCAGGCCCCTCATAGGAGACACTCGTAGGTATACGGAATCACCGGGTTCAAAGCTGACCTCACGATGTTTTTGATCGTAGTAGCTCTTTTGTTGGCTCTGCGCTGTCTTGAGTCTGTCCCTGATCTGCTTAACTTTCTCCTCGGCCTCTTTAAGCATGTCTGGGCCGAAGATACGGCTGTCACCTATTTCTGACCAATTCAGTGGGGTACGACACCTCCGTCCATACAGTGCTTCAAAGGGTGCCATTTGCAAGCTGGCTTGGTAACTGTTGTTGTAAGCAAACTCGGCATACGGCAAACTCTCTTCCCAACTGGACCCATAGGTGAGCACGCAGGCTCTCAGCATATCCTCTAGGATTTGGTTCACACGTTCCGTTTGTCCATCAGTTTGAGGGTGGTACGCTGTACTGAAAGCTAGCTGCGTGCCCAGAGCTTGTTGCAGGTGATCCCAAAATTTGGAGAGAAATTGTGTGCCTCGGTCGGATATTATAGTCTTTGGGACTCCATGCAAACAAACTATACGGGAGAGATAAAGTTTGGCCAGTCTTTGTGTGGAGTAGGTAGTCTTCACGGGAATGAAATGAGCAACCTTGGTTAGTCGGTCTGTGATGAACCATATGGCGTCATTTCCGCGTTGTGATCGTGGTAGTCCGACGATGAAGTCCATTCCTATTTCATCCCATTTCCACTCTGGTATCCTGTTTGGCTGGAGTAGCCCTGCTGGCTTTTGATGCTCGGCCTTGATGCGCTGACATGAATCGCAACAAGCAATAAATGTGGCTATATCCCTTTTCATACCGTGCCACCAAAATCTTTCCTGAATGTCTTTGTACATTTTGGTTCCTCCAGGGTGGATCGAGTATGGAGCGGTGTGGCTTTCGGTTAAGATTTGTTGCTTGAGTTCCTCAATGTTAGGTACGCAAAGTCTGTCTCCATACCATAATATTCCTTCACTGTCTGTGACGAACTCTGAAGCCTTACCAAGGTTCATTTTCTTCTTTATACCTTCAATGCTGGGATGTCCTTGCTGAGCCTTCTTAATTTGTTCCACTAGGGTGGGTTGTATTTCCAGATTCGATACGGTGCCCTCAGAGACTAACACCATGTTGAGCCTGGCGAACTCTTGCTGAAACTCGGGCCTCAAGTTTTGCGGACTGTCATTGTCCGGGCTGGGGTTTCGACTAAGGGCATCGGCCACTACATTTGCTTTCCCTGGATGGTAGTGAATACCGACATCATAGTCCTTGACCAATTCGAACCAGCGTCGTTGGCGTAAGTTTAGCTCCGGTTGAGTGAAAATATATTTAAGGCTCTTATGGTCCGTATATATTTCATAGCGATTTCCCAACAGAAAGTGCCTCCACTCCTTGAGTGCATGTATGACTGCTGCTAGCTCCAAGTCATGTGTTGGGTAATTTTCCTCATGTCTTCGCAGCTGCCTGGAGGCATACGCAACAACTTTGCCATCCTGCATTAGCACACATCCGAGCCCCTTTCGGGACGTGTCACAATACACTTCAAAACTCTTGTGTATGTCTGGCACAGTTAAGACCGGTGCGGTTGTCAGTTTCTTCTTGAGTTCTTGGAAGCTTTTCTCGCATGCTTCCGTCCATACAAATTTCTTGTCTTTCTTGAGCAATTGTGTTATTGGTTTTGCCACAGTGGAGAATCCTTCAATAAATTTTCTGTAATATCCGGCCATTCCCAGGAAACTCCGCACATCTGTCACGTTGGCGGGTGGCTTCCAGTCAAGTATGGCTTTGACTTTCTCTGGGTCTACATCCACGCCTTCTTGGTTCAATATGTGGCCTAGGAAACCAACTTGTCTTAGCCAAAATTCACACTTGCTAAATTTGGCGTACAACTGATGTTTCCTTAATTCTCCCGAAACAAATCTGAGATGCTCAGCATGCTCTTCCGGTGTCCTTGAGTAAACCAGAATATCGTCAATGAACACCACAACAAATTTGTCCATGAATTTCATGAACACTTTGTTCATGAGGTGGACGTAATATGCGGGGGCGTTCGTTAGTCCAAAAGGCATGACTGTGAACTCATATAACCCATATCTGGACGTGAATGCTGTCTTGGGGATATCTTCTGTCCGTACTTTCAATTGGTGATATCCCGATCTCAAATCAATTTTTGAGAACACCTTGGCTTGTGCGAGCTGGTCAAACAAATCATTTATCCGTGGCATCGGATATTTGTTTTTGATGGTGACCATATTGAGGGCTCGATAGTATATACACAGTCTCAGTGTCCCATCCTTTTTCTTGGCGAACAACACTGGCGAACCCCATGGTGAGGAGCTGGCTCGAATAAATCCATTGTCCAATAATTCCTTTATCTGCTTCTTCAACTCCACCAATTCTGAGGGTGCCATTCTATAAGGTTTCTTATAGATGGGAGCGGTGCCAGGTGCTAGTTCGATGCTGAATTCTATTTCTCGGTCTGGTGGCATGCCTGGTAATTCTTCAGGAAATACGTCAGGGAACTCGCATACCACTGGAACTTTTCTCAGTTCTGAAATGTCCACTTTGTTCAGTTTTGGTTGCCGTGACCGTGGCCTTTCTTGAGCTGTAACCTTTATTGTCTTGCCATGATGGTGAGTGAGAATCACGGTCCGATTGAAACAGTCAATGAATCATTTGTTGGTGGTTAGCCAGTCCATCCCTAAAATGACATCCAGTCCTTTCTTGTCCAACACGATGAGATTTGCTTGGAACTGTAGTCCTTCGAAATCAATGATCACTCCTTGGCAGTAACTCTGAGCGATTTTCTTATTTCCGGGGGACTTGATGATCATAGATTTTTCCAAGGGGAGTATCGGAAAACCATGTTGCAAAACAAAACTCTTCGAAACGAACGAATGGGAAGCTCCAGAATCAGACAAAACCGTGGCAGGTACCGTGTTGACAGGGAACGTACCGAGCACGATGTCTGGGGCATTCTGCGCTTCTTCCCTGGTCACATGGTTCAGGTGACCCTTCCTGTGGTTGTTGTTGGGATTGAAATTGTTGCGCTTGGGGGCTGGATTGTTTCCACCATTGTTCGGCTTGGGGGCCGAGTTCCTCGGTTTTGGGCACTGTTTAGCATAGTGCCCTTCTTCGCCACAAGCATAGCAGGTGACCCCTGGACGGTACGTGAACTCCTTGTCCCTGGCGTGAAACTGTCTGACGGGCCTTAGATCAGTAGTCGTGGATTTCCTTGCTTCTGTCCTTGGAACCTCAGTCTTGCTTCGGTTGTTGCGAGCAAGTGTCGTCTTGTCCCTCTTTCGCTTACGGAGATCTTCCAGACTACGGCGCTCATTCTCCAAGGTAATGGCCTTGTCAACCAGAGTTTTAAAATCCGGGAAGGTGTGTACAACCAGTTGGCATTTTAGTGCCGGTGCCAGGCCGTCCAGGAATTTTTCCATCTTCTTGTTCTCGGTCATGTGCTCGTCGTAGGCATAACGAGATAGCTGGGTAAACTGACCGTTGTATTCTGTCACTGACATGCCTCTTTGCTTGAGATCGTCAAATTCCCTCTTCTTGATTTTTATGATGCTCCGGGGAATGTGTGCCCCAAGAAAGCCTTCCTTGAATTCTTCCCAGGTGATGTTGTGTTCACTGGGATGCATGTGTAGGAAGTTTTCCCACCATGCTGCAGCTGCTCCAGTAAGGTAGTGTGGTGCATAAAGCACCTTCTCATGATCCGAACACTGGGCAATAATCAGCTGCCTTTCGATGTCGCGAAGCCAATTGTCGGCTTCTAGTGGCCTATCGGTGTGAGCAAAAGTCGAAGGGCGAGTCTTCTGTAACTCAGATAACTTGGAATGTGGTTGATAGGGTTCACGGTGGTTTCCCATATTGATGACGTGATTCATCATCTCTTGGTGCTGTTGCTGGCTTTGTTCGAAGAGACGACATACTTGAGACAAGGCTGCTTCGCTGTCTTGTTGACTGGATTGTCCCTGAGTGAAGTTTTTGCTAGTCTGTGTTCCATAAACTTCTTCTGGCTGATTGGGCATGGAACGAGTCCACGGACGAGACATTTTTCTAGTCTGGGGTATTATTTTTCAAAACTCATGAGAAGAACTGTGAGGCACAAAGAAAATCTTGCAAGGGCAAAAACTTAAAAGACCTCAAGATTTTCAAGAAAACGTAAACGATTTTGCATGGAGAAGAACTGCTTAGCATATATCTTACACGCGAAAAGCAAACACATGATACAGCACTCAGGATGTGCGTACACAACCCTGACATGTTATTTAGACTAGCGTACTCCTCCGGAAAACAGCGAACACACTAATACAAACTAGCGTACAGATAAAACACATCATACAAGCAGACATAACGCGCAGCTACTCGGCGCTCTCAGTCAGAGATGGTGACGATGTCCTTTCCCTTGCCGAGGGCAAGACTCAGCGGTGCAGGGGATTCAACCTCCGCCTCCTCTCTAGCTGGCTCCTGGCGCGTAACACTGCGCTGCGGTGATGGTGCGGGAGCGACAGGCGGTAGTGCGGGTGTGGCAGGCGGTGCAGCTCTGACTGGAGTAGGAGCGATGACTCGGTCGAACTCCTCAGTGGTAGGAAGACGGCGAGCAGTGGCCAAAATGGCCGGTGCATAAGAGGCTGAAGTCGAGACGAAAGTCAGAGGCGGTGCCGTGTGGAGAAGCTCCTTCCTGCAGGCAGGACCGCCCCGGACTAAGTCCATGCGGGCAGCCACAAGATCATCCACGAGGTTGTCGAAGGATTCCTCCAGAGCCTTGAGGTACTCCATGACCATCTCGATGGCTTCATCTCGCTCTCCCCGATGGCACGCGAATGCATAGTGACAAGTGTATGGCACATGGCATGGGAGGTAGCGGTAGCGACGAGTCTTCATCATCGGAAGGATGTCCCGAAGACGAGCTATCGCCTCACGGGCAGCCATCTGCATGGCATGCCTCTCCTTTGGCATGGCCCTTCCCACAAAACGGAAGTGGCAAGATGCAGAACGTCCTCCTTTGAATTGCACCACGGCTTGGTGCATAGACACGTCGTCGCTGAGCTTGTGCTGATAAAGTGTGAACTCCGGACGGGTCGCTGGCC
Source organism: Triticum aestivum (assembly GCF_018294505.1). NCBI lineage: Eukaryota > Viridiplantae > Streptophyta > Magnoliopsida > Poales > Poaceae > Triticum > Triticum aestivum. The sequence goes on from NC_057805.1 coordinate 238,616,300, forward strand.
CGATCGCGAGCTTGGTGATGGAGACGAGGAGTTTGACAAACCCCTCGGGCACGTTCGTGAACACTCGAGTCTCGCAGTTGCTGCCAGCCATCTACAAAAGTAGGCAAAAATTCTGAGTAGTCATGTCATAAATTTATGATGACCAACAGAAAATAGCTACAATTGCAAAATGCTGAAAAAGCACAAAAGACGCTAATAACCGATTAGCGATCGCACCTAGTGGCTTCCTACAGTCAGCCTGGCTCTGTTAACAAGCTTGTCACGACCTGTTTTTCAATAAAATATTTATTGAGAGACCTATCCCTTTTACGGACCAGTAAAGAAGAATTCCTTCTCACTGGTAGACAATATCTTGGTCACAGAAGAAAAATACCAGGAGTACTGAATATAATACAAGGTTGAGCGGAGACTGCTCAACAATTTATTACATGAACGTCGATAAAATTTAACAGCGGATAGGGTGGCATGACTACTAACTCACGATAACAACGGTGGTGGAAATATCACCGAGAAGTGGGTGATATAACTCCTGAAAACTACAGCTCTTCGAGCGTCGGAGTGAGGCTAGAGGAGACTTATTGCGGGTGGCGGAAGCGTATATAATACAAGTGACCAATATCCGGGATCGCACAGGACTGACTGGGACTCCTCTAGGCGTCGGACGCACTATCAAACTCTTCATCCAAGAGATCGCCTTCGTCAACATCTGGCCAAATCAACAAGCCAGGTGAGTACTATGAAAGTACTCGCAAGATAGTTCGGACATAAGATATAACAAATGTAAACATGAAGCATATGAATAGATTAACAAGAGCGTTCAGACACAGAGATAACGATGCAATGGGAAAATAACGGAGAAGTCAGGCGGTAGTCCTCCCGAAATCCCAAAATAAATACTGGGTGCCAAATGAGGGTCTGAATGACTCCTCGAGAGGAAACTGCATGAATAATAATACCGGTGCCAAACGAGGGTCTGAATGACCCCTCGAGAGGAAACTGCAAGAATAATAATGCCGCAGTCGGGCGTCGGGGCGACACCACATAAAGGGCTTATAACAGAAAAGAAAGACAATGCGTGCCACAGTCGGACGTCTGAGCGACATCACATAAAGGGCTTATATTGAAAGTAAGAGACAAACATGCCACAGTCGAACGTCTGAGCGACATCACATAAAGGGCTTATATTCATAACATAGTAACTCATGAATCTTAAATCATATCAAGAGGGTAATTAGACATGAGATAAACAACCGGGTTAGTCCATCCACAGGAATAACGTTCAGCTAAGTTTACTACTCATGCTCGCTTACCGGAAAGAAGAATATACCACGAGGTTACGACATAGACATGGATACGCTGATCACGTTACTGGACCATGGATACGATGACTCGGAAGGATTTGACTCTGCAGAGTTGTACTTTAACCACAGCCAATGGATTTCCGTAGTCACGGGGACTAGTTCCGTTTACGGTGTTTTGAAAGAAACACATCTAACCAGTACACACCCATTCAACATTCCGAAGCCAGGAATCACCCTCGGCAACGTTCAAGAAAAACCTTGAGACGGGGAGGCTACAACCTCGCGTAGCATGGGATCAAAATTTCTATATGCGCGCTCTAAGGGGTGCCCCCCTCTCGGTCCCAACCGGAAACACCCATGCCCCCTGACCGGATGACTGGCTTTAATCCAGGGCCATGGAACCATCATCCCAGCCCCTCTGTTTGGTGTGTACACGGAAAGAGGTTACCAACTTACTAAACCGCATTCTGGCAGAAAACATGTGGTAGCACGGAAGGGGGAAGAACGATAACGTGACTCTGTCCACGTTAACGTCGGGAATTGTCGGATGACGAAAGGCTGGCATGCTACAATAGTACCACCTTGCTGCCATTCATGTCACCACATGATTAGGCCATCTCTCATCAGAGATCATCGCAACTTTGGAACACACGGGTAGTTGCCTCACGAGCAACGAGATACTCACCGATACTCATATGCCACGCACAACCTTTCACGCAAACATGCAAAACACCTATCATATCAAAGGTTCAAACATGCTTGCCTGGTTCGGAGAAGTCAGAGTCTAGCTCGGCGAAGTTCGCAGCTCTGTCACCTCTTCCGGAACCTACGGTATAGCGACAAGGCATACTAACGTGAAAACCAACGCGTGCATAAAAGTTGTTCCAAAAAATTTCCAAATAAATCCCAAAAAAAAACTACACAAAATTATAAGATTGTCAGAAAAAGAATCACTAAAAAATCCCTTTTTATTAAAAAGTTATAAGGGTTTCTGTCCAGGGACTCATCTGTAATGAAACAGAGAAGTTCCAGGGGCTTAACTGAGAAAACAGAAAACGCTTCGGAAAGAAACGCGCCAGCTTAAAGAGAAAACATATTTGCCCGAAGGCGCCAACAGAAAATGTTTCGAGGGAGAAGAGAATAGAGGCTGACAGGGGGGGGTCCACATGTCAGGTTTAAAAAGTTCGCCGGCGCCCGAAGACTGCGGTGGTCACCGGCGTCGATCCACGGCGAGACAAGGAGATCGGAGTGTACCAAGAGCTTCAGCGTGTCCTTCCGCGTTGGTGGGTGGTGGACTCGAGCGTCGGAGGGCACCACGTCGACGGCGACACTTTCTCCGGCGGACGGCGGCTCGGGTGATGGTGGAGAACTCCGGTGGGTGCTGCAAGCTCCGAATTGAAGCGCGGGTCAGGAGCATGGATGCGTAGGGAAGCTACTGGCAAGAGTTGAAGGGTGGAGGTGCACGCACGGGAGCGAATCGAGTTGGATCCCGTGGCGGGTCGCGGCGGCCGGAGTTGGGGAAGAAAGCTCCCTCGGGGCTCTTCCAGTGGCTTGGTGTGGTCTAGGTGGAGTGCAGAGGTGGTGTGGGCTCGAGTTGAAGCTCGGGGCCTCTATTTATAGGCGGATCGAGGGGGTGGCCATGAACGGAGAATCTCCGGCGAGGCAGTGGATTGGCAGGGGGTTTAGGTGGCCAGGCAGCATCAGTGGGAGTTACTGGTCCCGTTCCCCCGCTAATCTCGGTCGGTCTTGGCGTAATGGTGCCGGTCCACGGTGGGGTGGCCGCACGGGCACGACGGCGGCAGAGAGCGCGCTCCGCGCCCAGCGGTTCACGACGAGGGTGGCAGCGCACACTGGGGAGTGGGTGGCCACGCGGCGGCCTCCGGTGGCTTGGGCGGCGCTGGGTGGCGCCGTCTGCGCTGCACCTCTCTCTGGCGGCCGCAAAGCCGCCGCTGGCGTCGTTCACGGGGCGGCGCACCTCCTCCAGCACGTCGCCGACGCGCGCAAACATCCAGGCGCTCGTGCGGTGCAGGGACAAGGGGGAGGGGACGGGGAGCAAGGCGCCAACGCGGCACTGTCGAGATCGATAACATGTTCTGAAGAAAACGAGAGTAGATCACTGAACTGTATTTCTGAATCTCTGAACTTGACATTGACAAAGCACTGCAGGTGTTCGACAGAATGATTTGGTGTGAAGAAAAAATTTCCTGGGGCTGGGACTTGGTGAGGTGACCTCTCAATGTACCCAGAGGCTGCCTGATTTTTCTCAGAATTTTTGGAGAGGGGTTTGAATGAATTTCATCAAATTTGGCAAAACTGGTCCAAACTTGCAGCAAGTATAGTTTGAAAATTTTGAACTGAAGACCAGTGGATCTTCATGGATCTTGGTTCAGGGCTCAAAGGACTAGGGAGGGAAATTGGTTTGGGGGCAAAAATCAAAACAGAAATGGTGGCTCCTTTGTAAATCTCCAAGGGCTAGAATAGAAGGCAGAAATTGTTTTGATAAGATATAAATGGAAAAATAATCATATGGGGAGGTTCAACTTGCTGGATTTGATGCAAATCATGATCCAAAGATGAGGGGAGGTTTAGGAGAGTGGATTTGCACTAAGGTCATGGCATGAGAGATTTGTTGAAAGTGGTAAAGGATTATTCCAAAAGCTATAGAGTATTTTCAAAGAAATTTTTAAAAGGCATTTTTCCCAAGTGAAAAGCATTTTGGCTTGAGTCCAAAATAAAAAGCAAGAACCTCCACGGCCAAAATCAAGTCTTGGGTGAAACCAAATAAAACTCTTGCCATAAAAATATTTTGAAAGGGAGGGTTCTTTTGAAGGAAAAAAAATTTAAATCACCACCCTCAAGTCAGATAATTTTTTTGAAAAATCCAAATGAAATTTTGGGTGTCACATTACTACTAATGCTTCTACAGTATCGAATCCACTGTTGCATGTCCGTCCACCGCGAGCGGGAGGGATAGCTTGTTGTAGTACTATAAGCAAAAGCCTGTCCTCGTCTGCGAGCCACCGCGCGCATGGGCAAGGAAGGAGGCGTGTAGTAGTAAAATCAAGCTTCTCCTCGTTGTACGAGTTGGCGCGACACATCATAGCACTGGCCCCACATGGTTGCCTCTAAACTTGGCTGAAAGACCCGTAGTGTACAATACTCCATTTGCTGCAACCTCTAACATTTACCCCACCACAAATTAAAATATATATTCCTGTCTTGACCATATGAGCGTGCAAACTAGAATCACCAGGATGACAGGTAGGGCCAGAAGATTATTTAATCAAAAAAATTTAGCATGGAGCCGACCCCAACGATTTTAAGCTTATAGGCACGGTACACGCTATCCTAGACTACTCTACACATGAAACTGCCACACGAGCGTCTGGGCTGCGCTTGGCTCTTCGCCTCTTCGGGAAGTCGAACAAAATGATGGAGTACTACTGCAGTGGAGGAGTACTACAGTATGCTTCTGGCCATCTGACACCGATTGAACTGCTGCATGTCCACCGCGTACGGGAGGGAGAGCGTGTAGCGAACGAAAGCTTCTCCTAGTCCTGCCAGCCACCATGCTCATGGGCGAGGGAGGGACGCAGCTTCGTTGACTTACTGCTCCTGCCTTTGCGTCCATGACAGGTGGGCCCAACAGGTCGGTGGCCCACCTGTCATGCAGCCAAAGGCAGGTGCAGTTAAGGCGAGAGGGCATTGTAGTAATCAAACTTCTCGGTCTTGTACAAGTTGACACGACACATCAAAGCACTTCACTCGATATATTTCAATAATTTGCGTTTACCGATGCATTAATTACAACGCATGCATGCATGCCGTGACTCTTCTTTTGATACTTGCATGTGTTGATTTAATGCACCTTGAAGTAGTATGAATATGTGACGGTAAAGCTTTGTAATGCCCCGCCCTATAAAGCGAGAGATGGTTGTGCACCAGGAGGGCGATATCATGTAGACGGAACAGGACCCGACGATGGAGCTCTCTATGGTCTCGATGGACCTCACCTTGCTCCACTGCCCCTTGTGCCTCCGCCCCTTGAAGCCTCCAGTGTATGAGGTTCGAATACACCTCGTCCGTTCGGCTGATCGAGCAAGGTGCAGGTTTCTTGATTAATGTGTTGTTCGATTGATTTGTGCAGTGCAAGGGAGGGCACCTGGCTTGCGCGGACTGCCACATCGAGCTCCCCGAGAACCAGCGGTAGTGCCAGAAATGCGAGCGCGGCGGTGGCTTCGACGTGCGTAACACGGCGGTGGACGCCGTCCTCTCCTCGGTGAGGGTGGAGTGCCCGCACGAAGGTTGTGGGCTCTACGTCACTTACCACAAGCTCGCCGATAACCAGAGCGTGTGTCCGCTCGTGCCCTGCAAATGCCCCGTGCCCGTCTGCGGCTACGAAGGCCCGCCGCCGGTGCTCTCCCACCACATCAGCACCGTGCATCCCATGCCCGTGCACAGGATCCAGTATGGCAAGGCGCTCCAGCTGCAAGTGCCATTGTCGGAGCCACGACTCTTGCTGTTCGCGGAGGAGGACGGCTGCACGTTTTTCTTGGTCGGTGGCGTGCTCGACATTGGCGCGCCTATCGCCGTGTCAGTCGTCTGCATCAGAGCGAGGGTGTCCCCACTGCCGCACTATGTGGCCAAGCTGTGGGTGAACGGCCCGCCAGGGGAGCCCAAAGGCAGGACCGACGCCGTCAAGGCGGAAATGGAGGTGACAAGCAGCAGGGATCCCGGCGACGGAGCCGTGCAGGAGCTGACCTTCTTCACAGTTCCGCCCAAGCTGCTGGCCGGGGCTAAGCTAGTGTCCCTCCACATTCCGATTGACAAGATCATGTCCTAAATGATTCTATAGTGCCTTGTGGTTATCTTAGTAATATGCTAATATAGGGGTTAGCTCGGTCTACTTTAGCTTAAGAGATGGTGGGTTTTGGTGGCGATGCAGCAATTACCTCGACATCATATCAGAAGTGAAAGTAATTTTGAACAATCGAATGGATATTTTGTGTCTGTTGGATATAAAGATCCTTTGGGTATGAAGTAACAGCTTATATGCTTTTTTTTCAAAATGGAACAGCGATACTAGTATAATTTTTGTTGACATGCACTAATATTTTTGAAACGGACATCAGGCTGTAGCTAGAAGGGCGGTTGGGACGCGGCATCGGCCCATACTACGGTGAACCCCGATTGGGACACACCGACTGTGGATTTTCTCCCTCGCCGATGTCGACCGCGTCTACGCAGAACATTGTTCCCTTCCCCCAGCCGCGGGATCAGGCCGGATATGTGACCGGCGGTGTGGCCACCGTCGTTCTATGCTTGTGAAGAGAGCAACCCAAGCAAGCAGGCTTGTAGCTTAGGCTCCTGCTAGTGTATATATAGTGGTTTTCTTTTTCTCTCCATATCAACCATTTTATATTGCGTACGTGTCATTGAAGAGTGAAATGATGGTTGCTTCGTCCGACTAACTTACTTGTGATTTGACTGCTCCTTTAGTGGCCCCTACACGTACTCCCCCTACGTGTATGCAACAGTCACACGTACACATGGATGCAAAAACACGCGCGACGCCCTAATGCATGCATGTCCGCGCACACGACGGAACACACACGGTCACGCTCAAGTGCTCAACCTACACGTGCATGCACGCACATACTCAGCCAGGGTGAGCTAGTGACCGTATAAACACTGGAAAATGTATATATTGAGCGCAATGAGCGGATTATGAAGTCCACTGCCGTATTTTTACAAATATACAGTGACAGACAGTGTATTTATCTCGTTTGAAATTAAGCCATATTAACCGGAGAAGAGGCAGTATGGACTAGCATTACTTTGCTGTGTCCCGTCAACTTGCCGAACGAGGAGAAGCTTGCAGGACAGGAGAAGCTTGCGCGCGGTGGCTCGCAGGACAAGGTGAAACTTTTGACTAACGCACGCTGTCCTTCGCTCCGGCGGTGGACGTGCAACAGTTAATTCGGTGTTAGATTGCCAGAAGCATACACTATACTAGTACTATTATTGTCGCACTTCCCGAAGAGGCGAACAGCCAAGCGCAAAGTTTACTAGTACTAATACTATAGTCTATAGAGGTACTATACTAGTACTAGGAACCGGATGGAGGAGCGTCTGCACTCTTATTATATTTTTAAAATGTGATAAAGCAATCTCAACACATTTGGTTCTCTTCGATGGTTCTCGCATGTGATAATGGAAGTTGATTGCATGGAACACTCGGCACAATTCTCGCTTAATTCTGGCTCATATCCTGTTACAAATAGGAGCGCTCGGTCCTCTTATTTTTTGTTATTCAACATGTAAACAGGTCAGCAAACCTTGCGGCGCAACTTTGTGCGAACCGTGCTTCCTGCACTTTGAATGTGGCCGAGAACTGGCTTGATGAAACACCTCACTTCCTACTTCTTTTTTGCGGGGTACCTCGCTTCCTAGTGACCAGTGTCTTGGCTGATCCTCCTAAGAATGCCTATATATGAATAAAGCTCTCTCATTTACCCGCAAAAAAGATTAAGCCATATTAACCGGAAAGGAGGGAGTATGGACTAGCACTACTTGTTGGTGTGTCTCGTCAACTCGCAGAACGAGGAGAAGCTTGCAGGACAAGGTGAAGCTCGCTTACGCCTTTTGACTAATGCAACGTACCCTCGCCCAGGCGGTGGACATGCATCAGTTCATTCGATGTCAGATTGCCAGAGGCATACACTGTAGTACCGAACATGCGGAGTACCATCATTGTTCGACTTCACGAAGAGGCGAAGAGCCAAGCGCAAGGTTTAGTAGTACGAGTAGTACTACTACTAGAACCGCATGGTGGAGCCTCTGTACTCTTAGTTTTCTTAATCTCTGATAAAGTACACATTTATTCCGAAGAAGGGCGGAAAACAGTAGCCCAACATGTAATGATCATATCGATCAACCATGCTCAAATATATCTTGGCCTCCGTGCAAGCCCGTCTATGTGTTCTCGCTCCTCGTCTCTCTCAAGGAACGGCGGGTTGGCCATTTTGCCATCAATTGAGATCGGTTTGCTCACACTCCGGTCCCACATGTCAGTGATATGCCAAGAGGAGGTGCGTTGATCGACTGGCCATACGCGTACTTGGTTTTGCACCTTCATACTACTCCTCCCTCCGTCATAGTTTACAGGGCGCGCTTCATTATGATGCATTTATCTCAATGCATTTCCACCACCAGAGAGACTTTAGACGCGTTTGGTTTAATGTTCAATTAATTAGGGCGTGGTAACCGCAATTTTCTCTCGATGTAGTACTATGGAGTGGAGTAAGTGCATGCATGTGTCTACCCAGGGTGGAAGCACTGCATGCATGTGTGTACGCATTATTTCCTCTAGTAATAGGCGCCGTGCTATAACTACCAATGCTATTTTTCAGGTCGATCGCTAGTCGCCTTGGTCCCAGAGATTTTCTCTTTTTGTGAAGCACGCTCTATAAACTGTGACGAATGGAGTAGTATGAGCGGATTCAAAGAAAAGCGTATTGATGGTTGCTTCTTCCGAGCAACTTACAGTGGGAAAGGTGGGGCTTATGATTTGACTGCTCATTACTCACTATTAATGCGGCGCAACGACCGGTCTGAGTCTCCCATGCGGTTGTGCACTACCCCCTCGGTTCTTAAATATACTCTGGAGTATTTGTCTTTCTAGAGATTTGAACAAGTGACTACTCAAATATTTGTCTTTTTAGAGAATCAAATGGACTACTACATACGGATGTATATACACATATTTTAGAGTGTAGATTCACTCATTTTGCGCCGTATGTAGTCACTTGTTGAAATCTCTAGAAAGACAAAAATTTAGGAACGGAGGGAGTACACATACGAAGCAAAATGAGTGAATCTACACTCTAAAATATGCCCATTTGAAATTTGTAAAAAGATAAATATTGTTGATGACAGTTGCAACGAAAAAAAGAAGCATATTCCTTGTCCTAAGGGAAGATAACAACACGGTTGTGTTTGTCTAAAACGGTGTGAGGACGAGATTGCAATATGGTAAGTACGCCGGACGAGCTACGTTTTGTGCAAAGAACTATGGAAGATTCACATGCAGCGACATGGGAAGACGGGCAGTGGAGCAAGGCCGAAGGGGATACCTGGAGGTCGTCGGGATGTAACTAGGTGAGCGGCGGCGGGCGGAATCTTCCCATACCGCGGCAGCGAGCATGTGGCGTAGGCCCTACCGCGCCGGAGCTTGGTCAGAGAGAACGGTGTGTACCGCAGATCGGGACGTGCTGCCTCGGCGCCGTCGAACGGAGAAACGGTGCACGTCCTCCCTTTTCGCTGGCGGACGGGATGCGGCCGGATCAGTGACCAACGGTGAGAGAGAGAGAGGCCACCGCAGCCTTGTGTGAGATACTCTGAAGAGAGACAAACCAGGAAGGGAGGCTCCATTGTATATAGTGGGGCGGACTACCTTTTTCTCCATAAAAATCATTTTATATTCTGTGTACGTGCCATTGAGAGATATAACTTTATTTAAAAATAACGCGCCAACGCATCAAGTCGAACTTTGTTTCGTGCACGCGTGGTACACGACCTCCGTAGGTAAACAACCGCTACAGGCGTTCAAATTAGCACGTGGGCTGCCATTTCGTACAGAAATGAGCTCCACTGTGTACCCGCGCGGGCGTGGCTAGGCACGAAGCGTGAGTACGTGCACGGTGCACCTATTCTCTTCTTGTATACGTACACCACCGACGTGGGGTTGTGTGAGAGAGATACAAACGTAGATAGATATAGTGTGTGGGTTCGTGAGAGTTTTTTTAGGGGGGGGGGGTCAATCAAAAAATGTAACATATGCAATGTGTGAAATAGAGTCCTGGATATATCATATATATAGAGGGGGCGATCCACGAGAAGAGAGTGGAGGTATCATCGACTTGAGGTGTCCATAGAATCGAAGAGAGGGATGATGTGTGTGTGTGTGCGCGCGCGCGGTCGACAAAGAGTGCCATCGAATTTGTGTGTGCCCATGTCAAAGATATAGAGTGGCTGGCCTACTAGAACGAGAGAGGGGACAAGTGCCGTTTGTCTTTGTGGCATGGATACCTACCTACAGCGCTCGACTATCGATGTGTGGTGGGGGGGAGGGAGGCCTAATTAACTATAGAGGTACAATGGCTGGTATATGTGTGGAGGAGGAGAGAGGCTTACCTCATGTATTATGGGAGATCGATCTACCTCATGTATTAAGGGAGATCGATCAGCATCCATGCATATGTCCAGGAGAGGAATAAGGTTGGGAGAGAGACAGAGCTAGAGTGTTGGAGGGGGTGGTAGTGGAGTTGCTTCTAACAAATGGTGGGATAGGCTTGCTAGACAACTGGAGGGCACGCCTGCAATATCAATAAGAGAGGGGATGGCTGCCTGTCTGTGCACGTGCGTGTGAGAGACGGGTCAGGAGGCATGCACGAATGATGAGGGGGGAGATATGGCTGTGGTAAGCAGACATAACTACATAGGAAGATCAATCGTTGTTTGTCAGAGAAAGGAGAGACATAAGTTGTGTGGTACGTCGATCGTTGGGGGGGGGATAGTTAAAGTCGACCTAGGTATATGTTTGGAGATCGATCGATATACATGCGTGTGTGTGTTAGAAGCAAATGAGGCACGGGGAGAAGGATAGAGAGAGAGGGATGCATCTAGGAGGTGGTGCGAGAGTCATACTATATCGAGGGGGGAGAAGTGTGCGAGTACGAGATCGATGAAAAGAGTGGTGGGAGTGAGGCATGGACGGTGATAAGAGAAGAGGGGAAGCTTGTGTTTTGTGCTAGACACACCTGGCTAGAGAGGCATATCGATCGATGTGTGCCGTAAAGAAGGAGCTAGGGGGCCTACATACAGCGTGGGTGAACGACCTAAAGTGAAAAGACGAATTTGCGCGATGGAGCTAGAGAATGCTGAGGGAGGGTTAGAGGGATGCGGGCGTCTGCATGCACGAGAGAAAGTTAGCGCTAGCTAGCTACAAAGATAAGAGGATTGTGTGGGTGTAAAAGACGAATAGAGATCATACTTCATTATAAACAGCGAATTCGGATATTTGAAGAATTTATCATAGTGTTTTAAACCGACGCATGTGTGAATATATATAACGGTGATGCACATGGTGTTGTTATGAACATGTTATACTACATATAATATATTTTATCTCTACTCTTATAAAAACGGAGTTGCTGATGATGGTGCCATCCTGCAATATAGGCCGTCCGATTTATATCTGACGGATAGGAAGGAAATTATGGCAATTTTGAAAAAAGATACCCACACCCCTCTCCATATTTGCAAATTAGGCCCGCCCTTGATGATGTTGATGTTCTGTGGAACGCATTGGCATCTTGCTAGTACTACGTATAACATATAGAACATTGATCATAATTTGGGCTAATGTGTGGCTTTTGCAGCTCAGGTCTAAATACTTGTCATAATGTAGGGGGCGGGGCACTATACTATGTGTGATAAACACGATGTACACGTATGGAACATGGTTTAGATTATGAAAATATAGTTAGTACATCAAATGTACTATTATTTGGAATCAACATCAAGTGTATTAAAAAAATAGAATTCGAGTTCATGTAGTACACATAGTTCATATCTATCTCTATAGTAATCATGTGGTGTGTTATTAAGGTAATACACGAATGATGGTTGAAGTTGGCAACAATCATGATTGTAGATTTGTTATTGAAATAGAGAAACGAATTCAAATTCAGTTCAAATTGAGCGGTACTATAGACATTTGGAATGCACTAAATTGTTGGTATGAGTAGGTTACATGCATTATACAGCAAGCGAAAAAATTTAATTGGACATAACATGGATTCATACTACCGAATAGCATTTCATTGCACTAAATTGTTGGTATGAGTATCTTTAAATAGCATTTTTATAGTAAAACGGGGCAAGACTCTCTCTTTGTGTGGTGTGAATAGTTTTATTTTTTTCGTTTTCTTTTTCGTTGAAGGAAGTGTGAATTGATTTGGTACGTACAAGTACAATATTACACGTTAGGATTGTCCCTAAAATTCAACCCGTGCCTTGTTATATCCCGAAAATGCAGATATCATGCTCGCAAAACTGGCGCCTTCACAACCTGCACCTTGCTATCCCGAAATAACAACGCGCGCGAAAACTCCCTCCAGCTGCCAAATCCCGACACGCGAAATCCCCCTTCTAACCCTGAGCCGAAAGGGCCGCTAGTTCAAATCGGTGCGGGGTACTTTTGTAACACACCCTACATTTTGGACAAGCGCGTCCCTAAGTCATGGTTCACCCCCTCCCATCGCCTCCTTTTTGCCATTCGAAATCCCAGGCCGCCATAACCTCTCCGCTCCAGCCGCGAAACCCCACCCTCCTCCGTCCTCCACCTCACCGCTGCCCAGCCGGAGGCTCTTCCCGGACGATATCGTCCACCGCAACAGCTCGACGTCCCTCGTCCACCTCCCCAGATGAGAATTCATCGTCCATCTCGTCGTCCGGCCGGTTCAGCTGCCCCGTCCTCCACCTCCATGGAGCTGCTGCGACGATCGCCTCGTCTATCGCGACTGCTCCATCCCCACAGCGCCGCCTTAACCTGCTCCACCGAAACCACAGCATCCTCACCGACTCCTCGGACGAAGCCGAGGCCTACTCGGCGCCACCAAAGAGGTTGTACACTCATCGCATCGCACCTTCTCCTTAGCTCGACCTCCCAGCGCTGACGGTGCTCCATCCCTGTCATGCCCAATATGCGATACTATCCTAAAGAGACTCGAAGGTCCCACCAAGGATAGAACCGCATATTGACACGCTTTTGCAAGGTGGATACCATTACATCAACATTAATTAATATATGGGGATACATACAAGGCATACAAATGCCGCAAGAATACATCAATACATCATACATAAGATCAACATCTGACTACGGATGAAACACAAACAGAAGCTCAAACAACATCCACCCTCCTAGCCCAGGCTGCCGACCCGGAACCTAACCCAATATCGATGAATAAGACGAAGAAGAACTCCAAAACAAGTAACATCGCTCTCGCGTCATGATCATCGCAAAACCTGTACCTGCAACTGTTGTTGTAGTAATCTGTGAGCCACGAGGACTCAGCAATCCCATTACCATGGGTATCAAGACTAGCAAAGCTTATAGGGTAAGGAAGGGGTAAAGTGGTGAGGTTGCAGCAGCGACTAAGCAAGTATGGTGGCTAACTTACGCAAATAAGAGTGAGAAGAGAAGCAAAGGAACGGTCGTGAAACTAGTAATGATCAAGAAGTGATCCTGAACTCCTACCTACGTCAAACATAACCCAGAAACCGTGTTCAATTCCCGGACTCCGCCGAGAAGAGACCATCATGGCTACACACGCGGTTGATGCGTTTTAATTAAGGTCAAGTGTCAAGTTCTCTACAACCGGACATTAACAAATTCCCATCTGCCACATAACCGCGGGCACGGCTCTCGGAAGTTTATACCCTGCAGTGGTGTCCCAACTTAGCCCATTATAAGCTCTCGCGGTCAACGAAGGATATTCCTTCTCCCGGGAAGACCCGATCAGTCTCGGAATCCCGGTTACAAGACATTTCGACAATGGTAAAATAAGACCAGCAAAGCCGCCCGAATGTGCCGACAAATCCCGATAGGAGCTGCACATATCTCGTTCTTGGGGCACACCGGATAAGCAGTCCGTACAACTAAAACCAGCCCTCAAGTTTCCTCGAGGTGGCGCTGCAAAGGGCTCTAGTTTGGACCAACACTGGGAGGAGCACTGGACCGGGGGGTAAAATAAAGATGACCCTCGGGAGCGCGACTCCCAAGGGAAAAAGGCTTAGGTGAGGCAAATGTAAAACCAAGGTTGGGCCTTGCTGGACGAGTTTTATTCAAACCGAACTGTCAAGGGGGTCCCATAAATCACCCAGCCGCGTAAGGGACGCAAAATCAAGGAACATAACACCGGTATGATGGAAACTAGGGCGGCAAGAGTGGAACAAAACACCAGGCATAAGGCCAAGCCTTCCACCCTTAACCAAATATATAGATGCATTAATTAAATAAGAGATATTGTGATATCCCAACATAAACATAATCCAACATGGAGAAATCTTCATCTTCACCTGCAACTAGCAACGCTATAAGAGGGGTTGAGCAAAGCGGTAACATAGCCAAGCAACGGTTTGCTAGGAAGGGTGGCAAAGGTTAGAGGTTCTTGGCAATTTGGGAGGCTTGATAAGCAAGTGGTAGGTAGCGCAGCAAAGCAATAGAACGAAGCAACTAGCATAGCAATGATAGGAGTGAGATCCAAGGTGACGGTCATCTTGCCTGGAATCCCGCAAGGAAGAAGAACGAGTCCATGAAGAAGATGAAGCCACGAAGACGAACCAAGCGTAGACGAACGAATCCTCACGATCGCAACGAAACGGGAACTATCGAGAAGAAGCACACAACATGGTAAACACACCACACATGAACAAGACATGATGCACAACCAAGCAAGATGCATGACAAAGGATATATGAAGCTACTCATGGCAAGAGATGATGCATACAAGAACAACGCATCAAAGCAAGTTTAAATGAGGCCGGAAACAACCTATAACAATTCCGGTAAGTCCTCATATGCAAATTTCGAAATTGGTCCAGATCTGAATAAACCTTATGTTCAAGTTGTTTAACAGCAAGTTAAGATGCACCAAAACAATCTACACGAAATTCTAGTCAAGTTACATATAAAGTTCATTAGATTCGGAGCTACGGCCTAGAAGATATGAGCAAAAGAAGTCCAACATGGCATTGATGAAAAATGCATACAAACATCAAGCAAACACCTCAAAAAAAGGATGCAACAAGATAATATGAAACTACATGCAATTCTAAGCAAGTTTCATATAGAGCATGCTCAAAACGGAGCAACGGTACAACACATACACTCCAAACAAAATATAACAACAATCTGTCCAAAACAGCAACTAGGCATATTGTAAGCATCATAAAAATATGCTACAGCACCTCAACATGAAAACAAAAGGCATGGGCATGATTTACAGGCAAACCATGACAAAACATAAACACTGAGCTATCTCCAGAAATCAATAGAACATGCTCAAAAGGACATGGCAAGATTGCAAATAATAACAAATTCACAGACTTAGCAGAAATCACTGGACATGGCAGAAATAACATCAGGTTGCAAAGTTTAGAGCTATCAAACGACATGCTACAGGAACATATCATCGCAAACAAAGGCATGGCATGAATATACTAATTGCCTAGAACAAAAGTCCCTTACTGATCACGAGCCAAAAAGGCACAGAAGATATGATGGCACCCATGTAAACATAGCAAGTAATATGGCAGAAACAACGATAAGTAGGCATGTTGGTGAGCTTGAACCATGCACCACATAGCAATACATGGCATGACAAGGTAACCAACAGTAATATGGCATAAATATGAAGCTAAGAATGGCAATATCATAGTCATAGGGTACATGGATCACTAGCAAAACACATGGCAAAACTGATTAACATGTAAACAATCTGCCAGGAACATTTTATAGCAAAAGTAGAGCAAGATTAGGACATGATAGAGCACTCCATAATTGCAAACATGGGCATGGATGGATAGAGCATAACATGTGTAACAAAACATTCTTAATGAATATCTCCAGATTATGCATAGAACTCATGGAGATGGCAGGTTTACATGGCAACAAAATATAACCGACTCAGACTTGGCAGAAATCACTGTCACAGAAATCAGCAACATCACGGAGGCTACTTTGCATGCTTGTCCTAGTCACCAAATAGATCACAAAAAACCAAGACAATCACAACTGTAAAGATGGGATGATGTAGTTCAAAACACATATAGGCATCAAGCTCATAGGATGCAGACACAAAATGCAATGAAAAAGACAAATCATTAAGTTCTGACAACAGACAGCAGTTAACATCATATAGCACTCTTGGAACGAGGATTCGGGCATCAATATGAACTCAAACAAGCATGGCACAATGAAATTAAATGAAGAGCATCTCATGGTGAACATTTTGATATATTACACGCACAAAATAAAGCAGTATGCAACAAGTTATGGCACGTCAAATTGGGCACCAGAATGATAAAAATCCCAGGGACGGGCATATTTCAGGAAAAAAACATGTGAGTGCTATAAGTCTATATGTCGCACGAGCAGGATATAGGGGCAGGCCGAGCCTCACCTTGCTGGAACTGGACCAGGGTGGAGAGGAGGCCGGTCGCTGGGCCGGAAGCTGGGCCTGACGCGGGCCGACGTGGCCGGACAGGGTCAACGCGGCGGCGACGGGATCGGGGGCTCCTCCCGATCCATCTGGAGAGCGGCGGCGGCATGCAGGCGGCGGGGTGGCGGCGCCGGTGACTCGAAGGCGGGGGAGGTCGGGCGGACAGATCCGGCCACCTGGGCACCGGATCTGGCCGGAGACGGGCACGGGAGGTCGGCGGTGACGGACCTGGTACAGAGGGAGAGAGAGAACGTGAGAGAGAGGGAGAGCAAGGAGGAGGTCGGGGCGGTCGGACCTGGACCATGGTCGCTGGCGGCAAGAGCGGCGGCGCTCCGGCGGTCTCGGGGCTCGCGGGGCGCGGGGACTGAGGTGGCGGACGGCGGCGACATCGGCGTCGTACCCGATCCGACCGAACGGGCCCAGCGGGACACGTGAGCGGGAGGCGCTCGGGCCTCGCGGGCTTCGGCGGCGGCGGTTGGGCCTGGGGCGGGCTGCGCCCGGGCCTGGCGGGCCTGCGGTAGAGGGAACGGGGCAGGGGTCGACGTGGAGAGCGCGGGTTGGCTGGAGGGACGGTAGGTGGCGGCGCGGCGAGTGGGGCGGCGACACTTGGCGGCGGAGGGCTGGCTTGGCGCTGAAATTGAGGAGGGAGGAGGCTGGCGGCTGCGGGGATCCCGAGGGGGAGGCTAGAGGTAGATGGAGGAGGTTAGGGTTCCAAAATTGGGAGGAGGAGGTGATTATATAGGGAAAGGGGGTTAGGGTTAGGGGAAAAGGGTGGTTTCAGACCCTCGGATCGCGACCGTGCGGCTCCGAATAGAGGGGGTGACTAGGTGGCTGCAGGTGGGCTGTGTAGAACGCCTCGAGCTGAGAAGAGAGAGAAGCAGAGCGACCCGGTGGCAGTTTCCGGATACTGAAAACGTCCGACGCTAGACCAGCAACTATGCCGCTATAAGTTTAACGGTTGGGCTATCAAACGGACTCCGAATGCGATGAAACTTGGCAGGCGGTCTACCTACAACACAACAACACCGCACGCCAACTTCCATCCTATTCCGAGAACATTTTTATGCCACTAATAAAATAATATTTCGGAGGTGCCTCGGGCGCGTGCGGGTGTGGTTGGGCTCAGAACGGACAACGGAGAGAACCGGGGGAACCCGAACGGATGCAAGTTTTGGAAAACATGCAGATGAATTGCAGATGATGACATGGAAAAATGCAACACGCAAGCAAATGACATGGCAACGACGGCAAATAACAGGGAGACACCTGGCGCATCGAATCCGGGGCGTTACAATCCCGCACCCCCATGGAGCGGCTACCTTGAAGCCGGCGCCGCAGGCGACATCTCCACGGCGGCTCTCCCCCAGTGCGAGGCCCCTTCGGCGGCAGCGTCCATACCAGCCGGATCTGCTGCTGCTGCTCCGGCTCTCGCTCGCTCGCTCACGCTGCTGCTGCTGCTCCGGCTCTCGCTCGATCGCTCGCTCGCCCAGCTGCTGCTGCTCCTGCTCTCGCTCGCTTGCTCACGCTGCTGCTGCTGGTCTCCCCCTCGCTCGTGTTGTTGCTCTGCTCCGATTTAGCTACACTTCAATTGACTGAATTGACTTTTGGGTCAGTCGATTTTCAGGGGGTGGGGGGCTCGCCGGAGTTAAGGAAGAACCACCCGCAGCAGGGACGGGGCCTCGCCGGAGAGGTACCCCACTATCTATCTTAGGGTTCAGGGTGGGGGCGGGGGGCCTATAGGGCTGGCCGGGGTGGCGGCGGACAGGCGGTGGGGAGTTGTTTCGGGGCGGCGAGGCGGCGCTGGGGCCGGCGGTTCGGCCGATGGTGGCTGGCGGCTCAGGGGGGTGCAGGTTGAAGATGAACTGCAGGCCCTCCCTAAACTACATGTCAAGTGCCTCTCTGCTACCATTGCGTTGAGTTTCGACAGTAACATTTAGATTCCATAGTAAATCTTGGGTGGGAAACAAATAGTAAAGCAATCATCATCTATCTTTTTATTAAATTAAAGCAATCATCAGCCTGCTATCATTATTTTTGGATCCATCCACTGGTTGTTACCATCACTCTAAATTTCTGCATGCTCTCCTTACATAATCTCACCATATTTTTTTCGTATGCATGTCAGATATTGTACACAGTCATGCTGAACATGTAGAGAAAAAGAGAAGAGTTTTGCGCGGCAATACAATGTCATGCAGACATCGCTCCATGGTGGGTTGAATGGCAAACCCTCCCCACCCCTCTCCAGATTGTAATCCAGAGGAAGATATCTGTTCTGAGGCGGATTCAGACGCCGCTGACCACTCCTATTTACCCCCCAAGGTGTTTGCTCTACCTTGGCATGATGATGTTAGTCATATCATGCATATGTCGCCTTGCAGTGCCTACTTTTGACATCATATATGTCATCTGCTTAGTTTAGACATGTTCTGTAATGCCACCTGTTTAGTTTCTATATCATATATGGGAATTGTGCAGTCTCATGTCTTTTAGCCAGCCATAATATACGTGAAATGTGCAATGCCATCCTTTTCTTCATTACATTCCCATTGGCCGACAATGTTTGTACATTAAACTACTCTTCCTATGAATCAGCCATTTGGGTGGGAGATTGAAAAATCTGGAGTGGAAACAAGGCCTTCAGAGCAGACAGTGCTACCTGTCGAAGCAGATTTCTTGTTGGGTCCTGATAGCTCCTCAGAGATGGATTCAGAGACAGATGACCAGTACTATTCCCCCATCGAGGTGCATGCTCTAACTTGGCACGGTTATACTGCTCATATCATGCATATGGTGTCTTGCATTGCATAGATTAGACATCATATACACAATATTCAACACCATGTTCTTAGTGCAAACATCATATCTAATGCCCTCTGTTTAGCATATAAATCACATATGTGAATTAAATGATGTGATCCTGATTACTTAGATAACATGTAGGTGAATTATGTCATGCGATCCTGTTTAGTTATTCATCATATCTTTGAATTATGTTATGCTATGCTATCCAGTTTAGATAGACATCATATATGTGAAATTATGTCATGCTATCCGTTTTAGTTAAACAATATACATGTCA
The DNA here is from genome assembly GCF_018294505.1 of Triticum aestivum. Lineage (NCBI taxonomy): Eukaryota > Viridiplantae > Streptophyta > Magnoliopsida > Poales > Poaceae > Triticum > Triticum aestivum. Next base: position 238,635,973 of record NC_057805.1, read on the forward strand.
ACTATTTCATGCCCTCTTTTTCCACACTATCTATTGCATGTGTCTCTCATACAATGTCTGTACATTCAACTATGTTTCCTGTTTATCGGCCATTTGAATTAGAGTGGGTGATGCCAGCATCTAGCGGACTAAAAACACGGTCTTCAAATAAAACAGTGCTACCTCTTGGTGGAGATAGCACCCCGGTTGTACATGCACGAGAACCAGCCCTACCACACATAACCCAAACTCTCGCAAATTGTACCCCTACTGCGATGGATAGAGAACCGGCTTCACCCAATCTAACCCCAACCCAGGCAGATAGTAACCCAGTTCCTGTTGACACAACACCATCTCCACCAAAGAGCTCCCAAACAAGAGCAGTTAGTCAGGCAGCTCCAGTGCCCAAAGGGCCAGTACTACCACGGCGAACCCCAGTTCCACCAGTTAGTATGCCTATTCCTGTGGAGGAAGCACAACCAGCTAGTCGTAGTTTAGCATCTATTGCATTTGATGTTGTTAAATCGTATGTGCATATCTTCCCATCTTGGAAATATTATACTGAAGATGAAGGAAAATGCCAGTTGCAGGTGTTTGTCCAGGAGTTATGTGTAAGTAATGTTATTCATGGCAATTACTTTGCTTTGTCCGATACATCCTACCTCCATGATTGTTATAATACATCAAATTTTCCCATTTTTCTCTATAGAGAAGGACCGATTTGGAAACTCAGGATGAGGTAACCTGTGCTAATACCTCTGCTATCTTCAAGAATGCTTGGTGGCAGTATCGGAATTACCTGAAGAAAACGTACTTCACCGGCACAGAAACTCATCAAATTCCCTTACGTTCTAGTGAGACACATTTACTGGACGATGACTGGGAACGCCTTGTTCTGTACTGGTCCCGAACCAAGAATGTGGTAATGTCTATGAGCTCATTTTCTATTTTAAGTACTATATTCTTGCGTCTTAGTGTACTTTGTTCATGTAGAACAAGTGCCTAAACCTAAAGAACAACTATTCTAATTTAAGATTCCATTGCTATCATAGTTCAAAAAGCGCTAGGCGTTAATTGTGCGTTTTGCCACCGCCTTGCGCTTTACTGACCAAAGTGCATGCTTATGCGCAGTTATGCACAGATTAAGCATAGTTATGCGCAATGCATTTCGCCAACACCTAGAGCCTAGGCGCGCTTAAGCGCTCGCTTAGGCGTGCCTTTTTTAACTATGATTGCTATCGTGCATACTGCTTTGCTCTTGTATCACTGTATTTACTCATACAAACTTATTTTTAAATTGAAGGATCCAATCGAAACTGCAATGGCACAGCGGGTATGTTCACGCATGTTGCTTTAACAGGTTTGCTCTTATCAATAGCTCTGTTGATTTCAATTTCAATTGTGTATAGAGTTGACTACTCATATCATGCACATTACTGGCATCACAACAGAGCCAATAGTGTTGTTGTACATGTAGACCCGTGGCACCCATCTGAAATCTTGTTGTGCCGTGTAGTTTCCCACGCTTTGTATTCTTTCACTGCTGCTTTCTCTTGAACTGATATGATTTGAACCGTGTCTCTATTTTGATTTGGCAAGACAATGCAGTGACCATAGGACATAGATATATGTTTGTTTGATGCTTTTATTATGTACTAGTACTTGGCAATAGAAGACTTGGTAGTTTAATCATGTCCACCTTACTAATGAACAGGTTCACCGAAATGAGTTTCATATACTAGTACATGCTAAATTGTTATGTGTCTGCTTGTTTCTTCTTTTAGAATGCTGACAGAATATTGGGGAAGAGTGCCTTATTAAGCAATGGTAAAGGAAGTAATGCACATAAGGTTCAGGTTAGTGACACATCCTTGTTGGTCTCCAACAAAGCTGATAAAACAACTAAGGAAGACTATCTCGAAGACAGTGAGACAACCCCAAAGTCCTGTCTTGGTTTAGTGTTGGAGTTACTGGCCACTCCCGCTTGCAAAAGCTATTCAAACTCACTGTCTGAATCAGTTCGGTTTCTTGAGTCTCAACTACAAGCTGAAAGACATCGATCAGCTGTGCTGCGACAAGAAGCGGAAGGAATGCAGAAGTCCCTAGAGCATTCAAATGCATACTTTCTGGTGCAACAGCAAGCGTTGGAGGATTTTAGCGCCAAATAGGACAAAGCTAATAAGCTTGCTAAGCTTATTGCCAGCATGGTGGATACCACGTTTCTTGTGCTCTTCTGAAGTTGTTTCAGTTATGCTCTTGTTTTTCTGCCGCGTTTATTTGCACTGGTGGCCAATTTTGACGGCCAGTGTATGTAATATGCTGCTTTGTTCCCTGGCGAACTTTGATGCCCAGTGGATGTAATATGTGTAATAGCGGTAATAGGCTAGCGTTAATTGCTTGCTTATTTATTTTCTTGTTTAGTTGTTTGCTTGTAGTCACTGCAATTCTTTTTCTGTGTTTTTCTAGTGGCCACAATAACCTATTTTTGGAAACTAGGCCAAAATAATCATGGCAACACATGGACTGTTGTAACCATGGGCCTCCTGCGGGCCGTATGATCCATGGGCCTTCTATGGGCCGTAGGATCCATGGGCATTTTTTTTGTAGTGAGTGTTGCACAAAACAAAACATGCATGATGGCACGGCAGATCAAAGTTTCACTAGCCTATTACATGACTCAGTGAGCCAAAGTGATCAAGTGTTTTCAGAAGATCAAATATATGAACCGCCCAGCGGATCAATCTTCTTGGGCTTGACGGCTTGAAGCTTCTGGATCAACCTTCTCCGGTTCTTCGTCCTACTCTGTTGTCTGGAAGTTTGGTGATGACCAATCGATGCCACACAAGGCTTGGAATTCAGCTTCATCATCTATAAGTTCGGACAGATCAACTTCAGGGGCGAAAGTATGCTTACGAATTGGGGGATCAGGTCCATCACTTTATAACCCAGCATGGGCATCTTCTGATTCTCCATATCAAAAGCCAGTTGATATCTTGAAATATCCATTTCATCAGCAATCAGACTGGCCAGGGGACGTATTTCTTTCACGCAGGCAGAGAAGTCTTTCTTGTGAAAGGGAGTGCCATCTTGTTTCAAGCTTGGATACCCAGTAGCTAGCTCGGCCGGGTCTCGCTCTGCTTGCCATGCCTTAGCTTGGCTTAAAGCCGTAACGGCACCGGATCTTGCAGATGAGCGCTTCATCTCTTCAATCCTAGCAGGTAGAACAGAAAGTTTTTTCAAGACATGACTCAAAAAAGTGGGTTCTTGATTAGTTGGAGAAATCATGGCCAACGCGCGCTGAGTTCCAGTATATAGCTGTTCAACAAGTGTATATATGGTCTTGACCTTCATAGGCATTTCTTGACCAAGATTGCTGCTCCTGGGACCTCTGTAATAATTATGGATTGATCAGAGATGGTTTGTACCATGCAAGATAAGACTCAATTTTGATGCTTGCAAAGCTAATCACCAAAGATAGCAGAAACCATCTGGGATATACAGTGTTTTAAACCAGTAAGCTCAGTGGTCACCTCTTGAAGAGCAAATTCCGCTTTTTCAGCCCGCTGCGTCAGAGCAGTTTTCTCTTCAGCCCAGGCGGTTCTTTCATCATCAAAACTGGTCTTTGGTTTTTCTGTTTCAGCCAAGCTAAATTTGAATTTTGAGTCGGCTTTCTAGGTCTCAGATTCTTGATGCTCCAGCTGGGTTTTTGCATCAGCCAATTGCAATTGAAGTTGAGCAGTGGCGTCCTGTACAAGCACAGATTTGCAACCATATTCATATTCAGGTTACAGGAATATAAGTCCCAAGCCTTTTGCAAGCAACAACACTTGGCACTTGGGGGCTGATGCCTACCGAAAAATTCTTCATCCAACAGCTTATATGAATAAGTCCCAAGCACTTTGCAAGCAAGAGTACTTAGCACTTGGGAGCTAATGTATATTGCTTGCGTTTCATTACTACTTTATGATGACCCGGTTGTGCTACAAAAAATCACAGCCGGTTCATGAGGGCTACACAAGTAAGCTTTCATTTATAAACAATGGTGAACAGTACCGGTTCATTCATGCTTATTAAACCGGCCCTTGGGTGCTACGGATGCAATGTTAATTGTTAAAGACCCGGTTTAACTCTGACGGTGAAAGCCAGCCTTTGAAGGATTCTACCAAACATGCTTTTTATACTCATGGCTATTCGAAGTGTATAGTTTATTCAATCTTATCATACATAGTAGACTTGGGGGCCGGCAGGATATGCACAATGTATCAAGCCGGAGTTCATACCTCATATTTCTGATGCATCTGCTTCACCATGTCAATTTCAAGATCGCGGCTGGTATGCACTTGGTTGAGATAACGAGAGAGTACTTCACTGATGTTTAATTGAGAATAATTGGCGATATCAAATCTCACTTTCCGCCTTTCAATGAACTCCTGTTTGGCGGAGTGCTTGGCCAAGACAGTAGGTTGTCCTGGTTCTTTGAAGCCGGTGCCAGTGATCACAACATCGTCGGCATGTGTTCCTGACGGTTTAATTGGGCTTGATGATTCAGTGCTCAAAGGATTGAGGTTTATATGGTTACTGGAGAGGTCAAGAATTTCTGGTAGAACATCATGGACAGACTCTTCGGGTTGTAGCACGGAGGTGTCAGATGCTGGAATTTGTTGTTCCGGTTCATGGACTTTGGGGTCTTCAGCCGGCTTGATCACCTTTGCCGTCTTGCTAGGCTTTGCTTTTCCACTACATGGGTTATGAGAGGTTAGTACAAGTAAAAGAGCATAAGGAGGTAGAGAATAAAAAGTAATTGTTGTTACCCAGGGGTAGTTTTGAAAGCCGGCAGCTGGGTCTATGATGAGTCACCGGAGGAAGAGCGAGAAGCCTCCTGATAGTTTGAATCGGAAGAATTAAGTGGCTGGCGAATGAGACCCGCCAGCAGATAAAAAGATTTTAAATTTGGAAGGACCTCGATTTGACGTTTTTGCGGAGCTGGAGTGTATGGTAAGCCGGAGGATAACTCTTCACCTTCCCTGGTCCGAGTTTGTCGCCGGTTCTCGAGTTGATGTTGCTCCAAAAGAAAGTGAGGATCCAAATGAGCTAAGGGGTGTGAAAAGCTTACTTTTGAGGTTACCCGTCGAATTTTCTGTCTTGGCAAAGGCGCTGAGTCGGAGGAAATAATAGTTACCTCTTCTTCGACCGCTTGATTGCCCCCATGTCATCGTGATGATAATCAGTGTCAATAAGATAGTTGAAAAAGGAGCCAAGGGAATCAAGGGCTACCTCCGACTCAGTACTATCGTCTAGTTCAAACATCTCAGAAGCTCTTAATTTCTTCTTATTCTTTTTGGTGGCTCTCTTGGCGGCTTTCGCTTTGGCCCTCACTTTTCTTGGCGGCTTTCGCTTTGGCCCTCGCTTTTCTTGGCAGCTTCATGGTCATATTCCTTATTCCAAAAATCAGATTTAGCCTGTGAAAATCATCAAAGTTGATTTAATAGAACATTTGAATGATAAGGTGAAGTAAGTGATTTAGAGACTCACATTTGGTGGCGGGTTAAGTTTGCAAAAAGGGTTCAGTCCCACTTTGTTGCAGCTTTCCAGGCTCTCGTTCAGAAGGGTCTTCTTCATTTCATTGACTGCATTATGAGTTAGGCACATGGAGCTGTGGCTCAGTGGATCTTTTGCACCACCCGTGTAAGTGCACATTAAGCCGGATCAGCGGCTCAAGGGTATGATTCGCCAAGAAACCCAGCAGCGAACCAAGTCAATACCGGTTAACCCATTTCCCAGCAGCGCGTTGACCTTTGCAATAGTGGGTGCAAGCTTTGCATGTTCAGCAGTGGTAAGCTTTTCGAGAAGATGATGTTTTGGGTCGAGCCGCTGGACATGATAAACCGGCAGTGGATTTTCATCAGCCGGAGAAGTATCTTTAAAATAGAACTATGTTTGGTTCCAATCTTTGGGGTGGCTCGGCAGGAGAGCATGGGGGAAGATAGCATCTCTTCTTCGTTGAATTGAGACCCCGCCAAGTTCTAAGTTGGGTCCATTAGTAAACTCATTTTTCCGGTTCAGATAAAAATATCCCTGAAGAGTTCAACACTGGGTTCTTCTTGAAGGTACACTTCACAGAAAACTTGAAAATTGCAGATGTTTGAAACGGAATTGGGTACGATGTCTTGAGGATGGAGTTGAAAGAAGTCCAGAACGTCTCGGAAAAATTTGGATCCGGGCGGTGAGCAGCCCCGATTCATGTGATCAGTAAAAACAATGACCTCACCATCCTTTGGCTGAGGTCTTTCTTCGCCTGGTTTGGGGGCGCGCCAATGCATGATATGTTTTACTGGTAAATAGCCGATTTTGACAAACTCTTTGAGCGTGTCTTCGGTAACAATAGAGGGAGCCCAATTACATGAAGTGACTGTCTTCGGCATTGTCAAGGAAGAAGCCTAAAAGAAAGGAAATTTGCCGATTTCAGGTGATGCGTTAAGCCAGAGGTGAATGCTGCAATATATATAAAGATTAGCGGCTTAAATGGGGCCTAATGACATACGACTAGTTATAACTGGTGATGTAAGCCGCCATGACAATACAAATATTTAAGATCTATCAAGAGCAAATACTGCTAAGTGTTGGATAAACAGGTTTTATACATTGGTGCAGTCGATTTTGGATCTGACGCTGTTCGGAAAAGAAAGATAAAATCAAAGTCTAATATCACAGCGGCCAAGGAACTAGCGTATTGGCAAGATTTCTGCGTCTAAGAAGCATATTTGGTGATTAAGGGAAGGTACAGAAACAGATTCCGCATGTTTTAAGTGTTATCTTTGGATCAAACTAGAGATTAAACAGAGGTAGGGTGAAGAACGACGACGAACTCCTAAGAACTTCAGAAACCCTAATGGAGATCGACAGTGGGGAAAAGTGATGTGCTTACTAGGTCTGTTGAACAACAGAGAGGCGCCGCAGTTCTCTGGATTCGTTCAGGTCGATGCAGCGGCCGGAGTTGAGGAAGCTGACGAGCTCGACGGCGGCAGTGCCCAGATGTGCATATGTATCACGAAGAGAGAGGTTAAAGATGAGAAGGAGAAGGGGAAAATGAAAAGGCTGCCTCACCCTATTTATAAGGAAAGGGGAAACAGGCGGGCGTGAAAATCGAGGAGGTCAAAGAATGATTATCTAGCCGCTTGGACGCCTCGATCTTTGGGATGGTTATTAAAGATAAGGATCTATTAAGATATGCTGGGTATTGTGCGAAATTAATGACAGATGACGTCATGGCGGGTTTCCATAATTCTAGGAGATGACATCATGGCGGGTTACAATATCTTGCAAGAACAAGTGCAGAAGGATTTTTTCTAAGTGTTGAACATTAACATGAACAAGTTCAAATCAACCTGGAGCCTAATGTTGGGGATGTGTAACTATTCGGTATGACCCACCTAGGAAAGGCCGGGTTATCCGAATGGCGATTCATCACAACAAAGCCCATGAAGATGTGGATGATGGAGGTTCATGAAAGAGACCTGTTAAGGGCCCGAAGCCCAAAGGCGGCTTAAGGCCCATAAGTGTAAACCGCCATGTATGTATGACTTGTATTGTAAGGTATGTATAGTTAGTCACTAAGCCGGACACGTTTGTGTATGAGCCATCCGGGACTCCATGAGCCGCGGGGCGTCAACCTGTGTATTGATAACCCACAAGTATAGGGGATCGCAACAGTTCTAGAGGGTAGAGTATTCAACCCAAATTTATTGATTCGACACAAGGGGAGCCAAAGAATATTCTCAAGTATTAGCAGCTGAGTTGTCAATTCAACCACACCTGGATAACTTAATATCTGCAGCGAAGTATTTAGTAGCAAAGTAATATGGAAGTAACGATAACGGTACCAAAAGTAATAGTAGAAGTTTTGTAGTAATTGTAACAGTTGCAACTGTAAAGTAACTAAGCAAAGATCAATATGTAAAAAGCTCGTAGGCATTGGATCAGTGATGGATAATTATGTCGGATGTGATTGCTCATGCAACAGTTATAACCTAGGGTGACACAGAACTAGCTCCAATTCATCAATGTAATGTAGGCATGTGTTTCGAATATAGTCATACGTGCTTATAGAAAAGAACTTGCATGACATCTTTTGTCCTACCCTCCCGTGGCAGCAGGATCCTATTGGAAACTAAGGGATATTAAGGCCGCCTTTTAATAGAGTACCTGACCAAAGCATTAACACTTAGTGAATACATGAACTCCTCAAACTACGGTCATCACCGGGAGTGGTCCCAATTATTGTCACTTCGGGGTTACCGGATCATAACACATAGTAGGTGACTATTGACTTGCAAGATAAGATCAAGAACTCACATATATTCATGAAAACATAATAGGTTCAGATCTGAAATCATGGCACTCGGGCGCTAGTGACAAGCATTAAGCATAGAAAAGTCATAGCAACATCAATCTCAGAACATAGTGGATACTAGGGATCAAACCCTAACAAAACTAACTCGATTACATGGTAAATCTCGTCCAACCCATCACCGTCCAGCAAGCCTTTGATGGAATTACTCACACACGGCAGTGAGCATCATGAAATTGGTGATGGAGGATGGTTGATGATGACGACGGCGATGGATTCCCCTCTCCGGAGCCCCGAATGGACTCCAGATCAGCCCTCCCGAGAGAGATTAGGGCTTGGCGGCTCCATATCATAAAACATGATGAATCCTTCTCTCTGATTTTTTTCTCCCCGAACGTGAATATATAGAGTTGGAGTTGAGGTCAGTGGAGCCTCTGGGGGCCCACGAGGCAGGGGACGCGCCCAGGGGGGTAGGCGCGCCCCCACTCTCGTGGACAGGGTGTGGGCCCCCTTGTCTTGATTCTTTCGCCAGTATTTTTTATATATTCCAAAAATATTCTCCGTGAAGTTTCAGGTCATTCCGAGAACTTTTATTTCTGCACAAAAATAACACCATGGCAATTCTGTAGAAAACAATGTTAGTCCGGGTTAGTTCCATTCAAATCTTGCAAGTTAAGAGTCCAAAACAAGGGCAAAAGTGTTTGGAAAAGTAGATACGATGGAGACGTATCAACTCCCCCAAGCTTAAACCTTTGCTTGTCCTCAAGCAATTCAGTTGAAAAACTGAAAGTGATAAAGAAAAACTTTTACAAACTCTGTTTGCTCTTGTTGTTGTAAATATGTAAAGCCAGCATTCAAGTTTTCAGCAAAGATTATGAACTAACCATATTCACAATAACATTTAGGTCTCATATTTACTCATATCAATGGCATAATCAACTACAGAGCAACAATAATAAATCTCGGATGACAACACTTTGTCAAAACAATCATAATATGATATAACAAGATGGTATCTCGCTAGCCCTTTCTGAGACCGCCAAACATAAATGCAGAGCACCTCTAAAGATCAAGGACTGACTAAACATTGTAGTTCATGGCAAAAGAGATCCAATCACAGTCATACTCAATATAAATTAATAGTAATGGATGCAAATGATAGTGGTGCTCTCCAACTGGTGCTTTTTAATAAGAGGATGATGACTCAACAAAAAAATAAATAGATAGGCCATTCGCAGAGGGAAGCAGGGATTTGTAGAGGTGCTAGAGCTCGATTTTGAAATAGAGATAAATAATATTTTGAGTGGCATACTTTCATTGTCAACATAACAACCGAGAGATCTCAATATCTTCCATGCTACACACATTATAGGCGGTTCCCAAGCAGAATGGTAAAGTTTATACTCCCCCACCACCAACAAGCATCAATCCATGACTTGCCCGAAACAACGGGTGCCTCCAACTAACAACAGTCCTGGGGGAGTTTTGTTTGCAATTATTTTGATTTGGTTTGAGCATGGGACTGGGCATCCCGGTGACCAGCCATTTTCTCGTGAGTGAGGGGCGGAGTCTACTCCTCTTGAGAATAACCCGCCTAGCATGGAAGATACAGAAAGCCCTAGTTGATACATCAGCTATTCGAGCATACAAAACAGAATTTCATTTGAAGGTTTAGAGTTTGGCACATACAAATTTACTTGGAACGGCAGGTAGATACCGCATATAGGAAGGTATGGTGGACTCATATGGAATAACTTTGGGGTTTATGGAAGTGGATGCACAAGCAGTATTCCCGCTTAGTACAAGTGATGGCTAGAAAGAGACTGGCAAGCGACCAACTAGAGAGCGACAACAGTCATGATCATGCATTAAAATTAATAAACACTGAGTGCAAGCATGAGTAGGATATAATCCACCATGAACATAAATGTCGTGCAGGCTATGTTGATTTTGTTTCAACTACATGCGTGAACATGTGCCAAGTCGAGCCACTCGAATCATTCAAAGGAGGATACCACCCTATCATACCACATCACAACCATTTTAATAGCATGTTGGCACACAAGGTAAAGCATTATAAACTCCTAGCTAATTAAGCATGGCATGAGCAACTATAATCTCTAATTGTCATTGGAAACATGTTTCATTCATAATAGGCTGAATCAGGAATGATGAACTAATCATATTTACAGAAACAAGAGAGGTCGAGTTCATACCAGCTTATCTCATCTCAATCAGTCCATCATATATCATCATTATTTCCTTTCACTTGCACGACCGAACGGTGTGGATAATAATAATAGTGCACATGCATTGGACTAAGCTGGAATCTACAAGCATTTAATTCAAGGGAGAAGACAAGGTAATATGGGCTCCTGGTTAAATCAACAACAATGCATATAAGAGACACTTCAACATTTTCATTATGGTCTTCTCCTCTCGACCCCCAAAGAAAAGAAAGGAAATAAAACTATTTACACGTGAAAGCTCCCAACAAGTAAAAGAAGAACGAGAAATATTTTTGGGTTTTCTTTTAATTATTACTACTACAGGCATGGAAAGTAAACTGGCTAAAAGCTACAACTAATTTTTTTTGGTTTTTCTTAAGGTTATTCAAGCACACAAGAAGAAAGCGAGAAAAAGGAAAATAAACTAGCATGGATAGTACAGTGAAAAAGTATGAGCACCGACAATTGGCATGAGTGTGTGAACATGAATGTAATGTCGGTGAGAAATACGTACTCCCCCAAGCTTCGGCTTTTGGCCTAAGTTCGCCTATGCCTAGGGGTGGCCTGGTGGATATCCGAAGTTGTAACTGGGGTCGTACAGAGATGCAGCCGCTACTGCCTCACGAGCTACAGCTTGGGGGCGAGCTGCTTCCGCCCTCCTCTCGTACTCGTTTGCCTCCTCCCTGGTTATAACATATCTCCCTGTTGCCTGAAAGTCAAAGAAAGCAGGAGCAGGGAGAGCAACATGGACAGTGCGACGCCTGTCAAAGATTAGTCGGTATTGGAGGGGCTGTTCATTCCTCTCAACAAATTGATGGCAAACCATAGCATTAAAATCTAGATAAGTAGGAGGCAACTCCATATCATTTTTATGTATGGTTACCTCAAGATAATTAGCTAAACGGGTTGCATAAATTCCACCAAACAAATCTCCGCTAATACTGTTATGATGCAACCTTCGTGCAATAATAGCTCCCAAGTTATATTGTTTATCTCCTAATACAGCACTCCTGAGAACACTAAGATCGGGAACGCACATGTAACATGCCTCATCCTTACTGTTAATGTATCTACCTGTAAAGAGAGCAAAATAATGTATGGCAGAAAAGTGGATGGTCCCTATGGTAGCTTGCGTGATTTCTCTGGATTCCCCCACAGTTATACGAGCAAGAAAGTCTTTAAATTCAGATTTGTGAGGTTCACTAGCATTACCCCACTGCGGGAGTTTACAAGCAGTAGTAAAATCTTCTAAGTCCATGGTACAGGATTTATCATAAAGATCAAATAGGACAGTGTGAGAATTGCGTGATGATGTAAATTTAAACCTTCTCACAAAGTAATCAGTTAGGTAGTGATATTGAGGGCACTTATCTGACACGAAGCCCTCAAGTTCAGCATTACGCACATACACGTCAAATTCATCCTTAATTCCTGCTTGGACCATGAAATTTTATGACGGCCATTCACAAGGCCGCACTTGAGATTCTCTTGGTAGTTCATAGTCAGGCTCACGTATCGCGGGCCTAGGTCCTTGCTTCTTTGAGGAACCACCTTGGTACATTTTCCTAAACATATTTCTTCCTCTGAATTTTTTTGAAATATTTAGTGACTCAAAATAAAAGTGAACCAAACTCAACAAAATTGATAGAAACTACTCCCGCAAGTGCCTAGAGACTATATCATGCATTAGAACTACTTGGGACCATATAAATTTGACATGCAAGCTCAAGAACAGGGTCACCTAAGCAGCAAAAATTTGCAATAAATAAAGCACTAGAACAAAAACTAATTGGACCATTGGAGGAGTCACATACCGAAGAACAATCCCCCAAAGCAGTTTTGTGAGTGGAGCTTTGAGCAAGGAGATCGAAAATCGCAGCAAAATGAGCTAGAACATGAGTTTGAGCTGTGTGGTGATTTTTTCTAGAGGAAGACGAAGTGTGTGGGTGCTGGAATAAGTGGAGGGGGGCCACGTTGGGCCCACGAGGCAGGGGGCACCCCGGGGGGTGGGCGCACCCTGGACCCTCGTGGCCAGGTGGTGGCCCCCTCTGGTGTGTTCTCAATGCCAGATATTCTTAAATATTCTACAAAAAATCATATTTCATTTTCGGAAAATTTGGAGAAATTTTATTTTTAGGGTATTTTTTATTGCAAGGATAATTCAGAAAATAGACAGAAAATACTATTTTTTTGCTTTATTTAATCAAAATAACATGAAGTAAAAGGAGGGTACAGAGAGTTGTGCTTTCTAACTTCATCCATCTCATGCTCATCAAAAGGAATCCACTAACAAGGTTGATCAAGTCTTGTTAACAAACTCATTCCGAATTGCATGAAACCGGAGAATATTTGAATAGCACTAGGTTACATCAAAGGGGATATGCACATCCGCAATAATAAGAATATCATATTTCTTCTTGACAGTGGGAAGAGGAAATTCAAAACCACCAATAGTAATAGTTGGAATTTTTCCAATAGAATTGATACTGTGAAGTTGTGATTGTTTCCTCCGAAAGTGTACCGTATGCTCATTACCATTAACCTGGAAAGTGACATTGCCTTTGTTGCAATCAATAACAGCCCCTACAGTATTCAAAAAGGGTCTACCAAGGATAATCGACATACTATCGTCCTCGGGAAGATCAAGAATAACAAAGTCCGTTAAGATAGTAAAGTTTGCAACCACAACAGGCACTTCCTCACAAATACCGATAGGTATAGCGGTTGAGTTATCGACCATTTGCAAAGATATTTCAGTAGGTGTCAACTTATTCAAATCAAGTCTACGATATAAAGAGAGAGGCATAACACTAACACTGGCTCCAAGATCACATAAAGCAGTTTTAATATATTTCTTTTAATGGAGCATGGTATAGTTGGTACTCCTGGATCTGCAAGTTTCTTAGGTATTCCACCTTTAAAAGTATAATTAGCAAGCATGGTGGAAATTTCAGCTTCCGGTATCTTTCTTTGGTTAGTAACAATATCTTTCATGTACTTAGCATAAGGATTCATTTTAAGCATATCAGTCAAACGCATAGGCAAAAGGATAGGTCTAATCATTTCAGCAAAGCGGTCAAAATCCTCATCATCCTTTTTCTTGGATGGTTTAGGAGGAAAAGGCATGCGTTTCTGAACCCATGGTTCTCTTTCTTTACCGTGCTTCCTAGCAACGAAGTCTCTCTTATCATAACGTTGATTCTTTAATTGTGGGTTATCAAGATCAACAACAGGTTCAATCTCTACATCATTGTCATTGCTAGGTTGAGCATCATCATTAACATTATCACTAGGTTCATGTTCATTACCAGATTGTGTTTCAGCATCAGAAATAGAAATATCATTGGGATTCTCAGGTGTGTCTACAACAGGTTCACTAGAAGCATGCAAAGTCCTATCATTTTTCTTTTTCTTCTTTTTAGAAGGACTAGGTGCATCGACATTAGTTCTCTGAGAATCTTGCTCAATCCTCTTAGGGTGGCCCTCAGGATACAAAGGTTCCTGAGTCATTTTACCCCCTCTAGTCATAACTCTAACAGCATTATCATTTTTCTTGTTATTTAATTCACTGAGCAAATCATTTTGAGCTTTAAGCACTTGCTCTACTTGAGTGGTAACCATAGAAGCATGTTTACTAATGAGTTTAAGTTCACCTTTAACTTTAGACATATAATCACTCAAGTGTTCAATCATATAAGCATTACGTTTCAATTGTCTACCAACATAAGCATTGAAGTTTTCTTGTTTAACAATAAAATTATCAAACTCATCTATGCATTGGCTAGCAGACTTATAACGAGGAATATCATCTTCATCAAATCTATAGAGAGAATTTACCTTTACTACCTGTGTCAGTTTACCAAGACCATGTATTTCTTCAATAAGCGGTAAATCTTAACATCTTCAGCTTTAATACATTTTTATTTCATAGATTTCTTTGCCTCTTGCATATCTTCAGGACTGAGAAATAGAATACCCCTTTTCTTCGGAGTTGGCTTAGGAGTTGGTTCAGGAAGTGTCCAATTATTTTCATTACTCAACATATTATTCAATAGCAATTCAGCTTGATCAATAGTTCTTTCCTTGAAAACACAACCAGCACAACTATCCAGGTGGTCTCTGGAAGCATCAGTTAGTCCATTATAAAAGATATCAAGTATTTCATTTTTCTTGAGAGGATGATCAGGCAAAGCGTTAAGTAATTGGAGAAGCCTCCCCCAAGCTTGTGGGAGACTCTCTTCTTCAGTTTGCACAAAATTATATATTTCCCTTAAAGCAGCTTGTTTCTTATGAGCGGGGAAATATTTAGCAGAGAAGTAATAAATCATATCCTGGGGACTACGCACACAACCAGGATCAATAGAATTAAACCAAGTTTTAGCATCACCCTTTAATTAGAACGGAAATAGCTTAAGGATATAGTAGTAACGAATTTTTTCCTCCTGAGTGAATAGGTTGGCTATATCATTTAATTTAGTAAGATGTGCCACAACAGTTTCAGATTCATAGCCATGAAAAGGATCAGATTCAACCAAAGTAATTATCTTAGGATCTACAGAGAAATCATAATCCTTATCGGAAATACAGATTGGTGAAGTAGCAAAAGCAGGGTCATATTTCATTCTAGCATTCAAAGATGTTTCTTCCAGCTTAGCTAATAATTTCTTAAGATCATATCTATCATTGCAAGCAAGAAAATCTCTAGCAGTTTCTTCATCCATAACATAACCCTCAGGCACAACAGGCAATTCATATTTAGGGGGAGAATCTTCATCATCACTTTCATCAGTATTATCAGTTTCAATAATTTCATTCTCTCTAGCCCTAGCAAGTTGTTCATCAAGAAATTCACCTAGTGGCACAGTATTATCAAGCATAGAAGTAGTTTCATCATAAGTATCATGCATAGCAAAAGTGGCATCATCAATAACATGCGACATATCAGAATTAATAGCAGAAGCAGGTTTAGGTGTCGCAAGTTTACTCAAAACCGAAGGAGAATCAAGTGTAGAGCTAGATGGCAGTTCCTTACCTCCCCACGTAGTGGAGGGATAAATTTTGGTTTTCTCGTCTTTCAAGTTCCTCATAGTGACCAGCAGACATAAATCCCAAGTGACTCAAAGAATAGAGCTATGCTCCCCGGCAACGGCGCCAGAAAATAGTCTTGATAATCCACAAGTATAGGGGATCGCAACAGTTTTCGAGGGTAGAGTATTCAACCCAAATTTATTGATTCGACACAAGGGGAGCCAAAGAATATTCTCAAGTATTAGCAGCTGAGTTGTCAATTCAACCACACCTGCATAACTTAATATCTGCAGCAAAGTATTTAGTAGCAAAGTAATATGGAAGTAATGGGTAACGGTAGCAAAAGTAACAGTAGCAGTTTTGTAGTAATTGTAACAGTGGCAACGGTAAAGTAACTAAGCAAAGATCAATATGTGAAAAGCTCATAGGCATTGGATCAGTGATGGATAATTATGTCGGATGCGATTCCTCATGCAACAGTTATAACCTAGGGTGACACAGAACTAGCTCCAATTCATCAATGTAATGTAGACATGTATTCCGAATATAGTCATACGTGCTTATGGAAAAGAACTTGCATGACATCTTTTGTCCTACCCTCCCGTGGCAGCGGGGTCCTATTGAAAACTAAGGGATATTAAGGCCTCCTTTTAATAGAGTAGCGGACCAAAGCATTAACACTTAGTGAATACATGAACTCCTCAAACTACGGTCATCACCGGGAGTGGTCCAGATTATTGTCACTTCAGGGTTACCGGACCATAACACATAGTAGGTGACTATTGACTTGCAAGATAGGATCAAGAACTGACATATATTCATGAAAACATAATAGGTTCGGATCCGAAATCATGGCACTCGGGCCCTAGTGACAAGCATTAAGCATAGCAAAGTCATAGCAACATCAATCTCATAACATAGTGGATACTAGGGATCAAACCCTAACAAAACTAACTCGATTACATGGTAAATCTCATCCAACCCATCACCGTCCAGCAAGCCTACTATGGAATTACTCACTCACGGCGGTGAGCATCATGAATTTGATGATGGAGGATGGTTGATGATGACGACGGCGACGGATTCCCCTCTCCGGAGCCCCGAACGGACTCCAGATCAGCCCTCCCGAGAGAGATTTGGGCTTGGCGGTGGCCCCGTATCGCAAAACGCAATGAATCCTTCTCTCTGATTTTTTCTCCCCGAACGTGAATATATAGAGTTGGAGTTGAGGTCGGTGGAGCCTCAGGGGGCCCATGAGGCAGGGGGCGCGCCCAGGGGGTAGGCGCCCCCCCCCCTTCGTGGATAGGGTGTGGGCCCCCTGGTCTTGATTCGTTCGCCAGTATTTTTTATATATTCCAAAAATATTCTCCGTGAAGTTTCAGGTCATTCCGAGAAATTTTATTTCTGCACAAAAATAACACCATGGCAATTCGGCTGAAAACTGCGTCAGTCCAGGTTAGTTCCATTCAAATCATGCAAGTTAGAGTCGAAAACAAGGGCAAAAGTGTTTGGAAAAGTAGATACGATGGAGACGTATCATGTATACAAAGGGACGACCCGGTGGTGGCTTAGGGCAAGAGAGAACAGATCTAGAACTAGGTGAAGCGTATTCACTCCCTGGTAATCGAAACCTAAGCAATACCAGCTCAAACTGGACTAGGCCTTTACCTTCATAGCAAGGGGCCAAACCAGTATAAATTCCTATGTCCTTTGTCCCGTTTAACCCCTTTAAGCTAACCTAGTTGTGATGGCTCCACGACTAAGTCCTTCTGCTAGGACATCTGTCGTGACAATTCCAGGACACTATGTATGTTCTGGATGCTTGCCGGTATCATATTGCCGCGATTGTCGTAAGGGTCTGGCCCTTAACACTCATCTTGGCGTGGATGCTTCCCGGCAAGTTTTTCCTAGGTTGCTGAGGTGCATCAAAACGAAATGATTGCATGTACTTAGCTTGTGTTCTTGCTTCCTCCCAGTCTTTCGGGCCACGCGCGCTGGGCGCGTTCGTGATATCCGGAAAGATAAAGACTAAGCGAATAACTTCTGTGGTTCCCGACAGGGACCAATACACGTCATGTGTGCCTGGCGGGTGATACGTCTCCAACATATCTATAATTTTTGATTGTTCCATGCTATTATATTATCTGTTTTGGATGTTTTATATGCATTAATATGCTATTTTATATGATTTTTGGTACTAACCTATTAATCTAGAGCCCAGTGCTAGTGCCAGTTTCTGTTTTTTCCTTGTTTTAGAGTTTCGCAGAAGAGGAATACCGAACGGAGTCCAAACGGAATAAAACTTTCGCCATGATTTTTCTTGGACCAGAAGACACTCAGGAGACTTGGAGTACAAGTCAGAGAAGCTTTGAGGTGGCGAGAAGGGTGGAGAGCGCGCTCAGGGGGGTGGGGCGCGCCCCCAACCTTGTGGGCCCCTTGTAGCTCTCCTAACCTAATTCTTCCTCCTATATATACTCTTATACCCCAAAAACATCTAGGGGAGCCACGAAACCACTTTTCGGCCGCCGCAACCTTCTGTACCCGTGAGATCCCATGTTGGGGCCTTTTCCGGCATCCTGCCGAATGGGCAATCGATCACGGAGGGCTTCTACATCAACACCATTGCCTCTCCGATGAAACATGAGTAGTTTACTTCAGACCTACGGGTCCATAGCTAGTAGCTAGATGGCTTCTTCTCTCTCTTTGATTCTCAATACAAAGTTCTCCTCGATGTCCTTGGAGATCTATTCGATGTAATACTCTTTTGCAGTGTGTTTGCCGAGATCCGATGAATTGTAGATTTATGATAAGTTTATACCTGAATAATATTTGAATCTCCTCTGAATTCTTATATGCATGATTTGATATCTTTGCAAGTCTCTTCGAACTATCGATTTGGTTTGGCCAACTAGATTGGTTTTTCTTGCAATGGGAGAAGTGCTTAGATTGGATTCAATCTTGCGGTGTCCTTTCCCAGTGACAGCATGGGCAATAAGGCACGCATTGTATTGTTGCCATCGAGGATAAAAAGATGGGGTTTATATCATATTTCTTGAGTTAATCCCACTACATCATGTCATCTTGCTTAATGCGTTACTCTATTCTTATGAACTTAATACTCTAGATGCAGGCTGGATAGCGGTCGATGTGTGGAGTAATAGTAGTAGATGCAGAATCATTTCGGTCTACTTGACACAGACGTGATGCCTATATTCATCATCATTGCCTTAGATATTGTCATAACTTTGCACTTTTCTATCAATTGCTCGGCAGTAGTTTGTTCACCCACCATAATAATTCCTATCTTGAGAGAAGCCACTAGTGAAACCTATGGCCCCCGGGTCTATTTTACATCATATTAGTTTCCTGTAAACTTGCCAATTTTGTCGCCGTTCCTTTATTTTGCAATCTTTACTTTCCATTCCATAAACCAAAAATACCAAAAATATTACTTTACCATTTATCCATCTCTATCAGATCTCACTTTGTGAATAACCGTGAAGAGATTGACAACCCCTTTGTCGTGTTGGTTGCAAGTTGGTGTTTGTTTGTGCAGGTATTCGGTGGCCTGTTGCGTAGTCTCCTACTGGATTGATACCTTAATTCTCAAAACTGAGGGAAATACTTACGCTCCTTTACTGCATCACCCTTTCCTCTTCCAGGAAAAACCAACGCAAGCTCAAGACGTAGCAAGAAGGATTTCTGGAGCCGTTGCCGGGGAGATCTACACCAAGCCAAGACATGCCAAGTACCCATCATAAACTCTCATCTCTCACATTACATTATTCGCCATTCGCCTTTTCTTCGCCCCTTTTCCATTCGTCTTCTTTGCTTGCTTTCTGTGTGCTTGTGTGTTGGATTGCTTTCTTTGTCACGATGGCTCAAGATAATACTAAATGGTGTGACTTTTCCGACAGCAACAACAATGATTTTATTAGTACTCTGATTGCTCCCGATGCTAATGCGGAATCTTGTGAGATTAATACTGCTTTTTTGAATCTTGTTATTAAAGATCAATTTTCCGGCCTTCCCAATGAAGATGCCGCATCCCATCTTAATAATTTCGTTGATTTGTGTGATACACAAAAGAAAAAAGATGTGGATAATGATATTGTTAAGTCGAAGCTATTTCCGTTCTCACTTAGAGATCGTGCTAAAACATGGTTTTCATCTTTGCCTAAAAATAGTATTGATTCATGGAATAAGTGTAAAGATGCTTTTCTTTCCAAGTATTTTCCTCCCATTAAGATCATTTCCCTTAGGAACAATATTATGAATTTTAAGCAACTTGATCATGAACATGTTGCACAATCTTGGGAGCGGATGAAATTGATGCTTAGAAATTGCCCTACTCATGGTTTGAATTTCTGGATGATTATACAAAAAAATTATGCCGAATTGAATTTTGCTTCTAGAAATCTTTTAGATTCAGCCGCGGGAGGCACTTTTATGGAAATTACTTTAGGAGAAGCTACTAAACTCCTAGATAATATTATGGTTAATTATGCTCAATGGCATACCGAAAGATCTTCCACTAGTAAAAAAGTGCATGCAATTGAAGAAATCAATGTTTTGAGTGGAAAGATGGATGAGCTTATGAAATTGTTTGCTAGTAAGAGTGTTCCTATTGATCCTAATGATATGCCTTTGTCTACTTTGATTGAAAACAATAATGAATCTATGGATTTGAATTTTGTTGGTAGGAACAATTTTGGTAACAACGCGTATAGAGGTAGTTTTAATCCTAGGCCGTTTCCTAGTAATTCCTCTAATAATTATGGTAATTTCTACAACAATGTTTATGGAAATTATAATAAGATGCCATCTGAATTTGAGAATAATGTTAAAGAATTTATTAGTTCGCAAAAGAATTTCAATGCTTTGATTGAAGAAAAATTGCTTAAGATTGATGATTTGGCTAGGAACGTGGATAGAATTTCTCTTGATGTTGATTCTTTGAAACTTAGATCTATTCCACCCAAGAATGATATCAATGAGTCTCTCAAAGCCATGATAATTTCCATAGATGAGTGCAAAGAAAGAACCGCTAAGATGCGCGCTAAAAAAGATTGGTTTATAAAAACGTGTTCTTCTAGTTTTCGTGAAAATAACGATGAAGATCTAAAAGTGATTGATGTGACTCCTATTGAATCTTTGTTTTCCAATATAAATCTTGATAAAGATGGTACTAGAATGAGTCAACTTTAGTTAGAAGGCGTCCCAATGATTCGGAGTTCTTAGATCTTAATGCAAAAATTGATAAAAGTGGGATTGAAGAGGTCACAACTTTCGATAGCAATGAACCCACTATTTTGGATTTCAAGGACTTTAATTATGATAATTGCTCTTTAATATATTCTATTTCCTAGTTGCAATCCATGTTGAATTCTCCTCATGCTTATAATCAAAACAAAGCTTTTACTAAACATATCGTTGATGCTATGGTGCAATCTTATGAAGAAAAGCTCAATTTGGAAGTTTCTATTACTAGAAAACTTTATGATGAGTGGGAACCTACTATTAAGATCAACATTAAAGTTTATGAATGCTATGCTTTGTGTGATTTGGGTGCTAGTGTTTCCACGATTCCGAAAACTTTATGTGATGTGTTAGGTTTCTATGAATTAGATGATTGTTCTTTAAATTTGCATCTTGCAGATTCCACTGTTAAGAAACCTATGGGAAGAATTCATGATGTTATTATTGTTGCAAATAGGAATTATGTGCCCGTAGATTTCATTGTTCTTGATATAGATTGCAATCCTACATGTCCTATTATTCTTGGTAGACCTTACCTCAGAACGATTGGTGCAATTATTGATATGAAAGAAGGAAACATTAGATTTCAATTTCCGTTAAGGAAATGCATGGAACACTTTCCAAGAAACAAAATTAAATTGCCTTATGAATATATTATGAGAGAAACTTATGGATTGCATGCCAAAGATGACAACACTTAGATCTATTCATGTTTTTATGCCTAGCTAGGGGCGTTAAACAATAGCGCTTGTTGTGAGGCAACCCAATTTTATTTTTGTTCTTGCTTTTTACGTCCTGTTTTGCTTTGAATAAATCATCTAGCCTCTGGTTAGATGTGGTTTTGTGTTTTAAATTAGTGTCTGTGCCAAGTAAGACCTATGGGATAGCCTACGATGATAGTTAATTTGATCTTCCTGAAAAACAGAAACTTTTGCGCTCAAGAAAACAATTCTTATTTTTAGCTGGAGAGCGATTTTTAGTTGATTATTTTTGCAGAAGATTAATAGAAAAATTATCTAGGACATCCTATTTTATCAGAATTATTTGAGTTACGGAAGTATTCGAACTATCCAGATTGCTACAGACTGTTCTGTTTTTGACATATTCTGTTTTTTCGCGTGTTGTTTGCTTATTTTGATGAATCTATGGCTAGTATCGGGGGGTATGAACCATCGAAAAGTTGGAATACATTAGATATTACACCAATATAAATAAAGAATGAGTTCATAATAGTACCTAAAGTGGTGATTTGTTTTCTTATACTAACGGAGCTTACGAGATTTTCTGTTAGAGTTTTGTGTTGTGAAGTTTTCAAGTTTTGGGTAAGGATTTGATGGACAATGGAATAAGGAGTGGCAAGAGCCTAAGCTTGGGGATGCCCAAGGCAACCCAAGGTAACATTCAAGGATGTAAAAATGCCTAAGCTTGGGGATGCCCCGGGAAGGCATCCCCTCTTTCGTCTTCGTCTATCGGTAACTTTACTTGAGGCTATATTTTTATTCACCACATAATATGTGTTTTGCTTGGAGCATCTTGTATGATTTAAGTCTTTGCTTTTTAGTTTGCCACAATCATCCTTGCTGTACTCACTTTTTGAGAGAGACACGCATGAATCGTGATATATTAGAATGCTCTATGTGCTTCCCTTATATCTTTTGAGCTAGGCAAATTTGCTCTAATGCTTCACTTATACCTTTTTAGAGCACGGTGGTGGCTTTATTTTATAGAAATTGATGAACTCTCGTACTTCACTTTGGAAGGATGACTGCGCGTGAGGGGGAGGGGGTGGGGGAGGCGACGTTGCCGCCTCCACCGGAACCACCGACGCCGCTGTCGCCGGCACCAGGGGTCGCGCCAGCACCATCGCCGCCGCCGCCGCCGGTGTCTACACGATCAGATCAGGCGCTATCTTACGATGTGATTCCGAGTCGGATTAGGATCAAGCTGTGGAGCATTTCGATCCGGACAGATGGCGTATCCGTTTCGAGGATGGCCGGATGGCCGGGACATGGAGGGATGGATTTCTTTACGCGCACTCACCGTCTCGATGGATGATGGTACGAGATCACGATCATGATATTCTTGCCGGTCAGTACTTGGGCGTCGACGAGCAGATCCACGCAGGTACGCATTTGAATATCGATGATTTCGAAATTTTTGTTGAAGAATGCTTGTAGGAGACTTTGGACGGGGAGGATCAGATAGTGGTCGTCGATCTAACGTCGGAACCAGGTGCCCCGAAACCGAAGCCGAAGATCAGAGGAAGGTTTTGGGTCTTCGCCGACGATGAAGATGCAGAAGATGACGCTGCAGAGCAAGGTTCTCCTGGAGGCATGGAGCAAAAGTCGCCCGAGAAGCTGTCTAGGTTCACGGCATCGATGCTGAATCTTTCATGAAGCTAGCGCCTGGCAAGGGACGCAAAGACAGGAGGGTCACAGAGCCAAGACCGGTGGCTCTCGGCAAGTCCTCGTCGATGAAGATCAAGCCTTGGAAAGGGCCCCTCCCCAAGGTAAATCTGTCACAGGTCACATTATCGGATTTTTTTTCATCGGATGGTTGGACGAAAATTACTCGTAAGAAGAAGAAGAAGGTTACTCCGGCAGTAGTTCATCCGCTGCCAGCGGCCGTTGGTCCAGGAGCGATCCGGGCGGCACGTCAGGTACGTTTGAACTTGCTGCTTGGAAATGGTTGGCCGGAGGAAGAGTATTACATCCTGGGCCCGAGGCGCGCTGGGTATGAGGCCCAGTGTGTGGCCCAAGAACCGGTTGTGGTGTTTCCATCTCAGGGCAGGCTGCATGGGGACGCATTGGATCGCGAGTCTCATGCACGTACAGAGATTAGGCAACACCGGATCGCACAGCCAGGGTTTCCTAGTCTACCTCCTGGTCGCGCAGCGAGGGTTGCGCCCTTCGTTCGCTTGCCTTCCGAGACCATGGCCGGACGTGGGAGGGTCTTGCCGCCGCCGCACAAACCCGTTCCGCCGCCGCCGAAAGCCGCACCTCCACCCGCCAGGACTGCGCCCCCGCAACCTAAGGCGGCGCCACATCCGCCGAAGCCGGCGTCGTCGCAACAGTGGGTAGGGGCGACGTCTGGGCAGCAGCACAGGCCTGCGCCGCAGCCAATGCTGGCGGTGCCGTCGCCACGCCCGACGGTGCAGTTGCCGCCAGCGGGAGGGCAGGCTGCATGTGTTGGCCGTGCCTCCAATGGCCCGTACCCTCCTGCTAGTCATGGGACGGCGTCTGGCAGAGAGTACGCCGCCGTGGCGCATGGGGGTCGCAGACCTCCTCGTGGCCGTTGGGGCGATGATGGGGTCAATGCATACGGTGATGGGTAACATCGTGGCTCGTCGTCGACTGGCGGCGGCCGCGGTTACACCTGGCAAAGTGATGGATCAGATGAGCGTCCATTCTATGCGCCATCGGGTAATTTTGTGGAGGGGGCATCTGGCCCAGATTACAGGTCCCGTGGAGGTTATCGGGGATTTCGTGGTGGTAGGGGAGGTGCCAGGCGGCCTTCCCAATACCGTCAGTGCCCTCCTCCACCACCGACGCAGGCCACTGCCGAGATGGCCGAGACTGAGGCCCCTACGAATGCGGGGCAGTTGTCAGAGACGGCAGAGGTGGCGTGGCCCACGGATTTTTCGGGCGAGGCCATGCCGCTGGTCACCGCTCTGGCCACTACCAAGGTTCTGGTGACCATGGAAGCTGGGGCTAAAGGTCGTGAGCATGCTTCTGACAAGCTTTCCGACAAGTCTGATGGTGAGAGGGCCTCTAAGTGGGCGCGCGAGAAAGAGAAGATGTTGTGTTATCGTTGCGGTGAGCAGGGACACATTATGCAGAATGCAACACAGAGCTTTGAGATACTTGTCTCAAACCTGCACATGAATCGGGTGAGTATCCGGTGTTGTTGCACCCGATGCCGACGGTGACCATGTATGGGGTTTGCTATCCCAGACGCACCGCAGAATTTGTCTACAGGAGTGGTCAAAGTTACGAAGGGATACCTATCCGAGGCACAGATCATGTAGTGGCTGAAAGAGCTGGCTCCTGGGAACTCCCATTCGGAGCTTATCGGGCCGGATGATAATCTGTATAAGGTTGATTTTCCTTCGGTGGAAGACCTGAAGAAACTCCTTAAGTTTGGCATAGCGCGTGTGCCGGTACAGAGTGTATTCTTGAGTTTGATGCTTGGAAGCAAACAGAACCAAAAGGCACACCTTTATCTCAGGTCTGGGTTCGCTTTTCAGGGGCACCTTCTAAGCCTGTCAATGATGCCAGGGTGGTCTATAGTCTGGGGACACTGATTGGGAAGACTGAGCGTGTTGATATGCCGTTTACCCAGACTCACGGGGTGGCCAGGTTACTTGTCAACGTTGTGGCTATTGAGCATATACCGGATGTGGTCAGATGGACGCATGCCGGCATGGTCTACAAATTGGACATTGAGTTAGAGGCTGCTGATATGTTTCAGGAGGCACTCCAGGGAGGGGGTGATGTTGACATGCCTGATAAGGATGACAATACGAGAAATATGGAGAAGCATGATGGTGGTGGTTCACGGGAGGGTTCTAACTTGGCGGGTGGCAAATCCACCCCGCAGGCGCTGGAGAAGGGTGCAACACCGACTTCTTCTACACCAGTGCACACTCTGAGGTTTGGGTCCTTTGGGTTGCCATCTTCCGCGCCTCCTCGCCTATGGGGTGATCGGATTGAGAGTGGCGTGCAAATGAGCAGGTGTTCCCACCTGTCCCGGTGGCCTCTCTTCTCGTCGAGGGGTCCGCGTCTGAGGAGTTGAGGGGTGTTTCTGGTCAGCAGTGCTCGGCCCGCAGCCCGAGGCCAAGGAGAGATGGCGAGGGGCGGACGGACGCTACCGGGCAGGAGGCCCAGGTGAGTCCCGTGTCTATGCCGGTGCTCGCGCTCCAGACACCGGCGAGGCGTCTGGAGGGTTCCCCGGCGAGGGTGGGTCATGGGCAGGTGGCCCCCGATTCACCCGCACGGTCTTCGCCGACACAGTCTTCACCGACGACAGATGGAGTGCGTCAGCGGGTGGTGGGAGATAAGGGAGGATGCTCGGGAGGCGCCAGGCCACCTCCTTCCCCTTCGCTGGTTCTTGTCAGGACAGAAGGACTCGAGGAGACGGTCCTCTCACCACAGGCCTGGACTACGGAGGAGGTGATTGCGTTTGGCGGCCATCCGGACCCGGAGCTCTCGGGCAGGCGTGTCAGTAGTCGGGTTCAGGACCAGCCAGACGCCGACGACTTTCAGCTTGGGCGTGCTATGAGGGCCGCTAGGCTTAGGGACGTCGAGACTCAGACATGTATGTCGGTTAATAGGCAATGTTCTATTTTGCATTTTTTTGAACATGAGATCATTAGTAAAGCATATGACATAGGAGTCTCACTTGGGTCTAATGGGAAAGAAATTGTTAAATCAGTTAATGATATTTTAGACTTAGAGGCTGAGAGAGCTTCGGAATTGATCCGCGCGTTAGCGGCAATTAAGCCTATGTCGGATGCTGATATTAATAACTTGGGTGTCTCTACACTTGAGACTTTTTGTGATGAAATGATGTCGTCTTCGGATGCCGAAGGAGAGGCAGAAGCGGCAGCAAATGAACTATCGAGTGACTCCCTTGTTGGTTAACGTAGTAATAATTCAAAAAATTCCTACGTGTCACCAAGATCAATCTAGGAGAAGCTAGCAACGAGAGAGAGGGAGTGCATCTTCATACCCTTGAAGATCGCTAAGCGGAAGCATTACAAGAACGCGGTTGATGGAGTCGTACTCGCGACGATTCAAATCGCGGAAGATCCGATCCAAGCACTGAACGGACGGCGCCTCTCCGTTCAACCCACGTACAACCCGGGGATGTATCCTCCTTCTTGATCCAGCAAGGGGATAGGAGAAGTTGAGGGAGAAGTCCGGCAGCACGACGGCGTGGTGGTGGAGCTTGTGGTTCTCCGGCAAAGCTTTGCTACGCTCAACGGCAGGAGGGGGAGGAGTTGGAGGGGGAGGGCTGCGCCAGGGGCAAGGGGTGCAGCTCCCATGCACCTCCCCACTATATATAGGGGTGGAGGGGGCTGGTTTCTTGCCCTCCAAGTCCATTGGGGCGTTGGCAAAGGTGGGAGGAAAGAAATCCCATCCTTTCCCTTCCCCACCGATCGTTATCCCCCCTTTTTAGGTATTTTGATCTTATCCCTTCGGGATATGATATTATTCCTTCTAAGGGGGGGGTCTTGGTGCGCCTTGACCAGGGGTGTGGGACCTTTCCCCCACTACCCACGTTCATGTGGGTTCCCCATGCAGGTGGGCCCCACTCCGGAACCTTCTAGAACCTTCCCGGTACAATCGAAAAATCCCAAACATTTTCTGGTGGCCAAAGTAGGACTTCCCATATATAAATCTTTACCTCCGGACCATTCCGAAACTCCTCGTGACGTCCGAGATCTCATCCGAGACTCCGAACAACTTTCAGTAACCACATACAATTCCCATTACAACTCTAGCGTCACTGAACCTGAAGTGTGTAGACCCTACGTGTTCGGGAACCATGCAGACATGACCGAGATGCCTCTCCGGCCAATAACCAATAGCGGGATCTGGATACCCATATTGGCTCCCACATGTTCCACGATGATCTCATCGGATGTACCACGATGTCGGGGACCCCGTATACAATTCCCTTTGTCCATCGGTATGTTACTTGCCCGAGATTCGATCGTCGGCATCCCTATACCTTGTTCAATCTCGTTACCGGCAAGTCTCTTTACTTGTTCCGTAACACATGATCCCCTGACTAAGTCCTTAGTCACATTGAGCTCATTATGATGATGCATTACCGAGTGGGCCCAGAGATACCTCTCCGTCATACGGAGTGACAAATCCCAGTCTCGATTTGTGCCAACCCAACAGACGCTTTTGGAGATACCTGTGGTCCACCTTTATAGCCACCCAGTTACGTTGTGACGTTTGATACATCCAAAGCATTCCTACAGTATCCGGGAGTTGCAAAATCTCATGGTCTAAGGAAATGATACTTGACATTAGAAAATCTCTAGCGAACGAACTACGTGATCTTGTGCTATGCTTAGGATTGGGTCTTGTCCTCACATCATTCTCCTAATGATGTGATCCCGTTATCAACGACATCCAATGTCCATGGTCAGGAAACCACAATCATCTATTGGTCAACGAGCTAGTCAACTAGAGGCTCACTAGGGACATGTTGTGGTCTATGCATTCACACATGTATTACGGTTTCTGGTTAATACAATTATAGCATGAACAAGGAAATATAATAATAACTATTTTATTATTGCCTCTAGGGCATATTTCCAACAGTCTCCCACTTGCACTAGAGTCAATAATCTAGTTACATGGTGATGAATCGAACACACATAGAGTTCTGGTGCTGATCATGTTTTGCTCGTGGAAGAGGTTTAGTCAACGGATGTGTGACATTCAGATCTGTATGTACATTACAACTGCACCAGCTGACTGCTCCACCATTCAAAATATACACGTATCCGGTTTAAGACTTGGAGTCATCCAGATCTGTGTCAAATCTAGCATCGAGGTAACCCTTTACCACGAGCTCTTTGGCACCTCCATAAACGAGAAACATATCCTTGGTCCTTTTCAGGTACTTCAGGATATTCTTGACTGCTGTCCAATGTTCCACTCCGGGATCACTTTGGTACCTCCCTACCAAACTTATGGCAAGGTTCACATCAGGTCTAGTACAGAGCATGGCATACATAATAGATCCTATGGCCGAGGCATTGGGTATGACACTCATCTTGTCTCTTTCTTCTGCCGTGGTCGGGCGTTGAGCTGCGATCAATCTCACACCTTGCAACACAGGCAAGAACCCTTCTTGGATTGATCCATATTGAGCTTCTTCAATATCTTGTGAAGGTATGTGCTTTGTGAAAGACCAATGAGGCGTCTCGATCTATCTCTATAGATCTTGATGCCAAATATATAAGCAGCTTCTCCAAGGTCCTTCATTGAAAAACACTTATTCAAGTAGGCCTTTATGCTTTCCAAAAGTTCTATATCATTTCCCATCAAAACTATGTCATCCACACATATTATGAGAAATGCTACAGAGCTCCCACTCACTTTCTTGTAAATACAAGCTTCTCCATAAGTCTGTATAAACCCAAACACTTTGATCATTTCATCAAAGTGAATGTTCCAACTCCGAGATGCGTGCACCAACACATAGATGGAGTGCTGGAGCTTGCATACTTTGTCAGCATTCTTAGGATCGACAAAACCTTCCGGCTCCATCATATACAATTCTTCCTTAAGGAAACCGTTAAGGAATGTCGTTTTGACGTCCATTTGCCAGATCTCATAATCATAGAATGCGGCAATTGCTAACATGATTCGGACGGACTTCAGCTTCGCTACGGGCGAGAAGGTCTCATCGTAGTCAACCCCTTGAACTTGTCGATAACCCTTAGCGACAAGCCGAGCCTTATATACGGTCACATTACCATCCGCGTCAGTCTTCTTCTTAAAGATCCACTTATTCTCTATGGCTTGCTGATCATCGTGCAAGTCCGTCAAAGTCCATACTTTGTTTTCATAGATGGATCCTATCTAGGATTTCATGGCTTCAAGCCATTTGTTGGAATCCGGGCCCGCCATCGCTTCTTCATAGTTCGAAGGTTCACCGTTGTCTAACAACAGGATTTCCAGGACAGGGTTGCCGTACCACTCTGGTGCGGAACGTGCCCTCATGGACCTACGAAGTTCAGTAGCAACTTGACCCGAAGTTTCATGATCATCGTCATTAACTTCCTCTCTAGTCGGTGCAGGCACCACAGAAACATCTTCCTGAGTTGTGCTACTCTCCGGTTCAAGAGGGGGTACCTCGTCAAGTTCCACTTTCCTCCCACTTACTTCTTTTGAGAGAAACTCTTTCTCCAGAAAGGATCCATTCTTGGCAGTAATGATCTTGCCTTCGGATCTGAGGTAGAAGGTATACCCAATAGTTTCCTTAGGGTATCCTATGAAGATGCACTTTTCTGATTTGGGTTCGAGCTTTTCAGGTTGAAGTTTCTTGACATAAGCATCGCATCCCCAAACTTTCGGAAATGACAGCTTAGGTTTCTTCCCAAACCATAATTCATACGGTGTCATCTCAACGGATTTAGACGGTGCCCTATTTAAAGTGAATGCGGCAGTCTCTAAAGCACAACCCCAAAATGATAGCGGTAGATCGGTAAGCAACATCATAGATCGCACCATATCCAATAGAGTGCGATTACGACGTTCGTACACACCATTACACTAAGGTGTTCCAGGCGGCGTGAGTTGTGAAACAATTCCACATTTCCTTAAGTGCGTGCCAAACTCATGACTCAAATATTCTCCTCCACGATCTGATCGTAAGAACTTTATATTCTTGTCACGTTGATTCTCTACCTTGCTCTGAAATTCCTTGAACTTTTCAAAGGTCTCAGACTTTTGTTTCATTAAGTAGACATAGCCATATCTACTTAAGTCATCAGTGAGGGTGAGAGCATAACGATAGTCACCGCGAGCCTCAACGCTCATTGGACCACATACATCAGTGTGTATTATTTCCAGCAAGTTGGTTGCTCGCTCGATTGTTCCGGAGAACGGAGTCTTGGTCATTTTGCCCATGAGGCATCGTTCGCACGCGTCAAATGATTCATAATTAAGAGACTCAAAAAGTCCATCTGCAAGAAGTTTCTTCATGCGTTTGACACCAATGTGACCAAGGCGGCAGTGCCACAAGTATGTGGGACTATCATTATCAACCTTACATCTTTTGGCATGCACACTATGAATATGTGTAACATCACATTCGAGATTCAATAAAAGTAAACCATTGACCAGCGGGGCATGACTATAAAACATATCTCATATAAATAGAACAACCATTATTCCCGGATTTAAATGAGTAGCCATCTCGCATTAAATGAGATCCAGATATAATGTTCATGCTCAAAGCTAGCACTAAATAACAATTATTGAGGTTTAAAACTAATCCCGAAGGTAGATGTAGAGGTAGCGTGCCGACGGCGATCACATCGACCTTGGAACTATTCCCCACGCGCATCGTCACCTCGTCCTACGCCAGTCTCCGCTTATTCCGCAGCTCCTTTGGCGTTGCCGGCCTTCTTATCCGCTAAGTACTTGGGGCAGTTCCGCTTCTTGTGACTATTTCCCTTGCAATAAAAGCACTCAGTCTCAGGCTTGGGTCCATTCTTTGGCTTCTTCTTCCTGGCAACTCTCTTGCCGTCCTTCTTGAAGTTCCTCTTACCCTTGCCTTTCTTGAAACTAGTGGTCTTATTCACCATCAACACTTGATGTTCCTTTTTCATTTCGACCTCTGCTGATTTCAGCATTGAATATAACTCAGGAATGGACTTCTCCATCCCTTGCATATAGTAGTTCATCACAAAGATCTTGTAGCTAGGTGGAAGTGACTGGAGGATTCTGTCAATGACCGAGTCATCTGGAAGATTAACTCCCAGCTGAGACAAGCGGTTGTGCAACGGGGACATTTTGAGTTTATGCTCATTGACAGAACTGTTTTCCTCCATCTTACAACTGAAGAACTTGTCGGAGACTTCATATCTCTCGACCCGGGCATTAGTTTGGAAAACCATTCTTAGCTCTTGGAACATCTCATATGCTCTGTGTTGCTCAAAACGCTTTTGGAGCCCCGGTTCTAAGCTGTAAAGCATGCCACACCGAACCAGGGAGTGATCATCACTACCCGACTGCCCGACGTTCATAACGTCTGGAGTTGCTGGGAAAATGGGTGCGTCACCTAGCAGTGCTTCAAGGACATATGCTTTCTTGGAAGCTATGAGCATGATCCTCAAGTTACGGACCCAATCCGTATAGTTGCTACCATCGTCTTTCAGCTTGGTTTTCTCTAGGAACGCGTTGAAGTTGAGGGCAACATTAGCGTGGGCCATTAGATCTACAGGATAGATTGTAAAGACAATTTTAGACTAACTTCATGTTTACTAAGTTCATCAAATCAGATTATTTAATGAACTCCCACTCAGATAGACATCCCTTTAGTCATCTAAGTGATACATGATCCGAATCGACTAGGCCGTGTCCGATCATCACGTTAGATGGACTAGTCATCAACGGTGAACATCTCCATGTTGCTCGCATCTACCATACAACTCATGTTTGACCTTTTGGTCTCTCGTGTTCCGATGCCATGTCTCTACATGCTAGGCTCGTCAAGTCAACCTAAGTGTTTCGCATGTGTAAATCTGGCTTACACCCCTTGTATGCGAACGTTAGAATCTATCACACCCGATCATCATGTGGTGCTTCGAGACAATGAACCTTCGCAACGGTGCACAGTTAGGGGAAACACATTTCTTTAAATTTTAGTGAGGGGTCATCTTATTTATGCTGTTGTCGTTCTAAGAAAATAAGATGTAAACATGACAAACATCACATCCAAATCATAAAGTGACATGATATGTCCAATATCATCTTGCGCTTTTGATCTCCATCTTCAATGTGCGGCATGATCACCACGTCACCGGCATGACACCATGATCTCCATCATTGTGTCTTCATGAAGTTGTCTCGCCAACTATTACTTCTATTACTATGGCTAACGGTTAGCAAAAACTAAAGTAATTACGTGGCGTTTATATTGACTCGCGGGTCATACAATAAATTAAGACAACTCCTATGGCTCCTGCCGGTTGTCATACTCATCGACATGCAAGTCGTGATTACTATTACAAGAACATGATCAATCTCGTACATCACATATATAATTCATCACATCCTTTTGGCCATATCACATCACATAGCATACACTGCAAAAACAAGTTAGACGTCCTCTAATTGTTGTTGCATGTTTTACGTGGCTGCTATGGGTTTCTAACAAGAACGTTTCTTACCTACGCAAAAGCCACAACAGTGATATGACAATTGCTATTTACCCATCATAAGGACCCTCTTCATTGAATCTGATCCGACTAAAGTGGGAGAGACAGACACCCGCTAGCCACCTTATGCAACAAGTGCATGTCAATCGGTGGAACCTGTCTCACGTAAGCGTACGTGTATGGTCGGTCCGGGCCTCTTCATCCCACAATGCCGCCAAATCAAGATAAGACTAGTAACGCTAAGCAAATTGAACAAATCATGGCCCTCAACTACTTGTGTTCTACTCGTGCATAGAATCTACGCATAGACCTAGCTCATGATACCGCTGTTGGGTAACGTAGTAATAATTCAAAAAATTTACTACATGACACCAAAATTAATCTAGGAGAAGCTAGCAATGAGAGAGAGGGAGTGCATCTTCATACCCTTGAAGATTGCTAAGCGGAAGCATTACAAGATCACGGTTGATGGAGTTGTACTCGCGACGATTCAAATCGCGGAATATCCGATCCAAGCGCCGAACGGACGGCGCCTCTGCGTCCAACACGCATACAGCCCGGGGACGTCTTCTCCTTCTTGATCCAGAAAGGGGATAGGAGAAGTTGAGGGAGAACTCCGGTAGCACGACGGCGTGGTGGTGGAGCTCGTGGTTCTCCGGCAACGCTTCACTACGCTCAACAGAGGATAGGGAGGAGTTGGAGGGGCAAGGGGTGCAGCTCCCATGCACCTCCCCACTATATATAGGGGTGGATGGGGCCGGTTTCTTTCCCTCCAAGTCCATTGGGGCGGTGGCAAAGGTGGGAGGAAAGAAATCCCAGCCTTTCCCTTCCTCGCCGATCATTATCCCCCCTTTTTAGGGATCTTGATCTTATCCCTTCGGGATATGATCTTCCTTCTAAGGGGGATCTTGGTGCGCCTTGACCAGGGGTGTGGGGCCTTTCCCCCACTACCCACATTCAAGTGGGTCCCCCATGCAAGTGGGCCTTACTCCGGAACCTTCTAGAACCTTCCCGGTACAATACCGAAAAATCCCGAACATTTTCCGGTGGCCAAAATAGGACTTCCCATATATAAATCTTTACCTCTGGACCATTCCAAAACTCCTCGTGATGTCCGGGATCTCATCCGAGACTCCGAGCAACTTTCAGTAACCACATACAATTCCCATTACAACTCTAGTGTCACCGAACCTTAAGTGTGCAAGAGATTAGACTTCTATCGATCTCGCTTTTTCTGGCAGTCTAACGAGGTTAAGACAAAATATCGCTTGGCCAAAAGACCGGGGAGGGGGGGTCTTGGGATCGATAACCTCGAGGTGAAAAATAAGTGTCTGTTGAGCAAATGGCTTTATAGGTTATCACAGGATTCCGAGGGTATGTGGGCACAAATCCTCTGAAATAAATACTTGCCCTCCAAAACTCTAGCCCAGGTTACCGCAAGACCAAATGGTTCACCATTTTGGAAGGGACTCATGAGAGTGAAAGAAACCTTCTTCCATAGGGTGAAGTTTATTGTTGGGTGTTGGGGATATAACTACTAGTGTAACCCGCCCAGGAGGGGCCGGGTTACGCTATATTGATTCATCATATGAAGCCCAATATCAAGCTTGAAGATGGCGGTTCAGTTAAGGGCCCAAAGCCCATAGGCGACTTAAGGCCTGTAGTGATAAACTGCCATAATGACATGACTTGTATTGTAAGGCAAGATTAACTAGTCACTGAGCCGGACACTGTTTATGAGCCGGCCGGGACTCTGTAGGCCACGGGGCGTGAACCCGTGTATATAAGGGGACGACCCGGTGGTGGCTTAGGGCAAGTAACATCAAATCGAGAGCCAGGCATAGTGGATTCGTTCCCTGGTCATCGAAACCCTAGCAATTCCACCTCAACTGGATTAGGCTTTTACCTTCACCGCAAGGGGCCGAACCAGTATAATCCTCGTGTCCTTTGTCCCGCTTTAACCCCTTTAAGCTTCCTAGTTGCGATGGCTCCACGTTTAAGTCCTTTCACAAGGACATCTGCCATGACCATTCCACGACAGTTGGCGCCCACCGTGGGGCCAGCCCATGGTGGATTTGAGTTCTTGAAGGGCAGCTTCGAAGGGCTCAAGGGATACGCTGTGGGCTGAATGACCAAGAGTCGTCGCAGCAAGCTCTACATCGATGACGTTGGCTGGGGCCCCGACGCCGGCTCGATTGAGTACGGGTACCGGGTCCCCTTCGGCGGAATCCACATCTTCATCGGCCGGATTGGCGAGCCGGGCCCTGAGCCAGACATCTGCACCGACATCATCGAGACGGCTCAGCGTGCGAGACCCGCCCGGGCCCAGCCCGCCATGAAGCGTGCCTTCGTGGGTTGCATCCATGGAGGGGAGTTTTCTGAAGGATCCATGGATGGTGGTGAGACGGCCGTCTACTCTGATGGTGAGTCGTCCAGTGGTGAGACGGATTCATTATATCAAATACAAGATGGTGGGCTTGGAGGCTGTTCCGATGGCAGCAGTATTCCGGACCCCTTTGAGCCACCGAGCAGAGTAGGGATCTTCATGGCTGGCACTCAACCCGGTCAAAAATCTACAGCTGCGGCAGCAATAACTTTTGGGTCAGGAGCGGCCAGGGCAGGAGGTCGTGTGCGCCCGCCGGCTCAGGTGCTGATTGATCTCATGGACAGATTGACGGCCCTGTTAACCGCCACAGTTATTCCGACGAATCAGGCTTAGCATGATGCAGAGGTGGCATGGGTACGCGAGGAGGTAGCCCAAGCCAAAGAAGCCCTAGCAGCTGAGGACACCGGATTGGCCGCAGAACGGGCGGCTTTGGATGCTCGAGCTCGGCAAATCCAGTCAGAGGCTTTCCAGCTTACAATGAATCTGAACGCATCTAATGAGGTGATGAGGAGGAGGCACCAGAAGGCTCAATCCCGCCTGCCTCCGGTTTATGATCCTCGGAATCTCTTCTGCACACCCGGAGCTGGCCCTAGTAACCCGCCGGAGGCAAACCGGTATATAACACCCGGAGCGGGGGTGCCGGATCAGCCCCGGGTGATGGAACCTCCTCACATGAATACTGCACCGCCTCACTACATACCAACACCACCGGGTGATTTTTCCAACCCTTTGGAAAACCTGATCGCTGCGTCGGTGCGTTTGGCGGCTCTCCCAGTGGATGGCGACTCTCCAACAGCAGTTGAGACACGAAGGGTCAGAGAACTTCTTCAGACGGCTCTGGCGCAGCAAGAGCCTTATTCTTATAGTCGAGACATGATTCATTCGACTCCTCGCCCAAGCCGGAGCACTAGTTACAGCAGACATATGGATTCGGCGGCCGCTTCAAGCAACGCCTAGCGCCGTAACCAGCCAGGTGGGCATAATCCGGTTGTAACACCCCGCATGTAACTTTCCATACTTGTAACTCCGACTCTTGCCATTTTCAGCTATGTGTTATGATATTCCCTTCGTGGTCGGGTTTTGTCTTTCGTTTTGCATTTTGTTCATGTCATGCATTTCATATCATGTCATCATGTGCATTGCATTTGCATACGTGTTCGTCTCTTGCATCCGAGCATTTTCCCCGTTGTCCGTTTTGCAATCCGGCGCTCCTATCTCCTCTGGTGCACCCCTCTTGTTTTCTTTCGTGAGCGGGTGTCAAACATTCTCGGAATGGACCGAGGCTTGTCAAGTGGCCCTAGTATACCACCGGGAGACCACCGGTCAAGTTTCGTTCCATTTGGAGGTCGTTTGGTACTCCAACGGTTAATCGGGCATCCGCAAAGGCCATTTGAGTGTGCAGCAAAAACTCCCCTCTCAAACCAGCCCAAAACCCACCAAACTCTCTTCCATATTGTAGGTCGTTCGATCACGATCGTGTGGGCGAAAACCGCACCTTATTTGGAGCCTCCTAGCTCCCTCTACCTATTTATATGTGACCCTCCCAAAAAACGAACATAGTCCAAACCCTAACCCTCGTCCCTCTCCGCCGCCGGACACGTCCGGGCGGAGCCGGACGCGTCCACCTCCACCGCCGCCGCCACGTGGCACGCCTCCGTACGCCGCCGCCGCCGAGGCCCACGGGCCCGTCTTTGGCCCTCCCGGGCCCGAGCCGCCGCCCGCCTCCGCGCCCGCGCCGCCGCCGTTGCGCCTCCGCCGCCGCGTCGCCGGCGAGCGCCGTCGCTCCTCCGGCGCCGGCCCCGCCGTCCTCCGCCTCCCCAACGCCGGCCGCCTCCTTCCCCTTCCTCTGCCGACGCCGACGAGCCCGACCTCGGCTGGCCCGGCCAGATCCGATCGAGGTTGCCGTGCGTTGACTTTCCCGAAGCCCCTAAAATTTCTCTAATTTATTTTTCTCTACAGCATATTGCCTTGTTCAACAGTGCATAACTCCTTGCATGTAGCTCCGTTTCGCGCATTTAATACGTCAAATTGTGCGTCTCGTGATGCTCTACATTTTGTTCAATTGCACCATGTTCATTAGAGACCATCTTGATGCCCAAATCTCTGTTGCAAGAGGGCTAGTTGCTGTTATCTGCTGGTTCTTAACAGAACTTGGAGATTTGTCATTTTTGTATCATTTTATCTGTGCATCTTATGGGCATGAGCTCTACATGTGTTTTGTTGTATGCCATGCCATATTTCCAAGGGTGTATGCCATGTATTTTTGTGGTCTCTGTGGTGAGTAGCAAAAGCATGCAAACTAGGCCCCGTAAAGTCCTCGTCTGCTGTTATTTTGTTGCCATGTAAACTTGATGCTACAGAGAGATCCATGCATATTTTGGAGATGTTCGGTAAGGATGTTTTGTAGCTATAGTTGTAATTGATTCATTCCTGCCCTTGTTTGTAATTATGGAGTGCCATAGAATGACTCAATCTTGCTCTACTTTTGCTATAAAATATTTCTGGCAGATTCTTAGCATGATATGCAATTTTGCCATGCTTGGCGTAGTTGATCCATACATGCTATGCTCTTGTTCTTGCCATGGATATCTTCATAAACATGCCATCTTGCTGTAGGTATGCTTGTTTAGTCATGAATTTCTTTGTGATGAGTGCATCAATCTCACAAAGATGCCCTCATATTATTGTTTTCTGCCATGCTCTGTTTTCTGCCAAGTCTGAAACCTGATAACGAAACTTGCTATGTTTACATGCTTGCCATCATATCTTCTGGTCCTTTTTGGCTTATGGTCAGTAAGGGACTTTTGTCATATGCATTTAGTAGAATCCTGCCATGCCTTGTTTTGCTATGTTAAATTCTTGCAGCATGTTGATTTGGTGCTCTGAACATTGCTACCTGATGCTGTTTTCTGCCATGTCCAGTTTTTCACCAAGTCTATGATCTTGTTATCTTTTGCACTTTTGCCATGCTTGTTTGAGCTTGATATGTTGTGATCTAGCCGTAGCTCAGTGTTCATCTTTTGTCAAGCATCTCCTGTAGATTACTGTC
Organism: Triticum aestivum; assembly: GCF_018294505.1. Lineage (NCBI taxonomy): Eukaryota > Viridiplantae > Streptophyta > Magnoliopsida > Poales > Poaceae > Triticum > Triticum aestivum. The sequence goes on from NC_057805.1 coordinate 238,674,163, forward strand.
ATATGGTTTGTTGCTATGTTGGAGTGCTGTAGCATTGTTACTTGTTGCATTTTAAGTGCTATCATGCTGTTAATCGTAGATTCGTGTCATTCTTGTTTTGCCTGCCATTTGCAAACCGTGCATCCGTTTCCGGTCATCTTTATATCGATTTCGACCGAAATCATCTCATCTTTCCAGTGGAATGCTTGGTTTGCCAAGTTACTGCCTTGTTCATCATTTTCCTTTCGGAGCACGCATATGCATCGCATATCATATCTCGCATATCATACATGTTTTGCATCATGTTGCTTGTGCATTTCTCGTGATTGATTGTGGTTCCGTTGCTTGTGTTATTGTCTTGGGTAGAGCCGCGAGACGAGTTCATGAATGAGGAACCTGTTGAGTACGCTTACGAGGATCAAGCTTTCGACAACTCTGGGAACCTTGCAGGCAAGATGACCACCCCTCGAAATCACTTCTATCTTTGCTTTGCTAGTTGTTCGCTCTATTGCCATGCTGCGCTACCTATCACTTGCTATATCATGCCTCCCATATTGCCATGTCAGCCTCTAACCATCCTTTCCTAGCAAACCATTGTTTGGCTAAGTTACCGCTTTTGCTCAGCCCCTCTTATAGCGTTGCTAGTTGCAGGTGAAGTTGAAGTTTGTTCCATGTCGGAACATCGATATGTTGGGATATCACAATATCTCTTATTTAATTAATGCATCTATATATATTTGGTAAAGGGTGGAAGGCTCGGCCTTATGCCTGGTGTTTTGTTCCACTCTTGCCGCCCTAGTTTCTGTTATACCGGGATTATGTTCCTTGAGTTTGCGTTCCTTACGCGGTCGGGTGATTTATGGGACCCCCTTGACAGTTCGCCTTGAATAAAACTCCTCCAGCAAGGCCCAACCTTGGTTTTACCATTTTCCACCTAAGCCTTTTCCCCCGGGTTTTCGCGAGCCCGAGGGTCATCTTTATTTTAAACCCCCGGACCAGTGCTCCTTCGAGTGCTGGCCCAAACTGGGCGATGTCCGGCGCCCCCTGGGCAACCAGGGTCTATGCCAACCCGACGTCTTGCCCATCCGGTGTGCCCTGAGAACGAGATATGTGCAGCTCCTATCGGGATTTGTCGGCACATTCGGGTGGCTTTGCTGGTCTTGTTTTACCATTGTCGAAATGTCTTGTAAACCGGGATTCCGAGACTGATCGGTGTCGGGTGGTTGGTGCGACATATGCCAAGGGATGGCTTATCATTGTGGGAGCCAATAAAACGTCGCCGGTGCCTGGAAACGGGATGAGGCGAAGACATGCACGCCGGCGGATCTTACCCAGGTTCGGGGCTCTCCGAGGAGATAACACCCCTAGTCCTGCTCTGCGGGGTCTCCGCATGATCACTAGATAGAGGAAAGGTAGCTACAATCGCTCCTAGAGCTGTTGGGATCAGGGGAGAAGAAGAACAAGGCTAGCTCTTGCTTCTCTCTATCTATGGTGTGTGTGTGCTATGCTTAGAAGCCAACCCTTTGCATGGGTGCTCCGGGGGCCTTATATAGGCCAACCCCCCGGGGGTACAATGGTAATCCGGCTGTGCTCTGGGCCCAGCCGTCAGTGTCTACGCTCGCCGGCTTCTCCGCCGGCTGTTGGGTCCCGCCGGCTGCCGGCTCCTTGGTCGATAGGCTGGCCCCACCGCCTAGGGTCTTGTCGGCGACTGCTTACTGTAGCCTCGCCTCTGATGACGAGGGCTTTGTCGAGGTAAGCGTGGCTACAGTGGGCCGCCTCGGGGACTCTCACTGTAGCCTTACCTCGTCTTGTCTCCTTAATGGGGCTCCTGCTTCGAGGAAGGTGGGTAGCCGGCTTCCGGGGGCCGGCTACGCCCTTGGCCGACTGGGGGAGGCCGGGCCGCCTCCGCGCCTCTCTCTGGCGGAAGGGGCCCGGCGCCTGCGGGCCGTACATGAGTCAGTCGTGGATGACGTCGAGGCTGGCATGGCTACAGTGCCGAGCCGCACGGGAAACGGCCGCCTCGTACGGCCTCCTGTAGCCACGCCCGCATCGGGCTTCGGGGGTAGTGGGCTGCACTGTGGCCACACCCCGTCTTGTCGCCATTATGTGGGAATAGCTTTGGTGGTTGTGGTCTCGGCCGGCTTCTTGGAGTCGGCGTCCTTCTTGGCCGGTTTCTTGGAGTCGGCCTCCCCGTAGTCGTCCTGGGGAGGGGTTGCTGTGGCTGAGTTGCCTTCCGAGAGTCGGCTTCAGAGGTAGCCGGCCGAGGAAGGCGGCCCAATGCTTGGAGTGCTTGGAGGCCCGAAGGCCTGATAATTTTTTCAGAAGAACCAGGGGCAGTCGGTTAGGCTACCCGTGGCCATTTACTCCGACAGTAGTCCCCGAAGCTGATTGGGCTTCGAGGTGGAGTAGGGGTTGAGAAGCTCGATCAGCTTCCTATCTTGACAAGCCGGCAGCTGGGAGCCGGCCTTGGTCAGGCGCGCCGCCTGAGTCGAAATCTTCCGGAGTCGGAAGGCGGGAGCCCGCTAGTGTGCGCATTGGACCGCAGGCCGGAAAGCCTGCCAGCCCACGCGCGTGACGGGACGTCGCCGCGGGGAGGGGGCCCGCCATGTCCGCGCCCCGGCCCAGGCGCGGATTGTCTACATCCCGAAACCGCCCGTACATCCCGTGCGGCAGTTTCGGCTCGCATTTATGCGCAATAATCGCGAGACGTGGGGGGAGTGGGTGCAGTTAATCCCACGACTCCCCCCGCGTTCGGCTTCCCCGGTCCTGCCGCGCGAGGCTATAAGTAGGGGGAGGTGGAGGGCGGCAGGCCCTCGCACGCTCCTCCCACTTCCACCATCTTCTTCGCTCGCCGTTCTTGCGACAGCGCCTCGCCGCCGCGCTCTCCACTGTGCACTCCTCCGCCGCTGCGCTAGTTTTCGCCATGCCTCCCGCCGTAGAGCAGCATGGCGGGGATTGGGATGGCTCCAATGTGCATGAAGACCATGTCGAGTTCCTCCGCAACACGCGGCGGCTGCCCGGCGCGGACAAGGTGGAGGTCCGCCTCGCGCCGGCGAAGGAAATCAGGCCGGAGCCGCAGGAGGGTGAGCGGGTGGTCTTCCGCTCGCACTTCTTGCGCGGCATCGGCCTCCCAGTGAGCGCCTTCTTCCGCTCCTGGCTCGAATTCTATCAGCTCCAGCCGCACCATCTCACCCCCAACGCGGTGGTGCTGTTGTCCGCCTTCGTCACCCTGTGTGAGGGCTACCTCGGCGTCCTCCCCACCCTTGAGCTCTGGGGGAGTTCTTCCAGTCAAAGCTGGGCACGCGCATGCGGGGCGTGCCGGCTCAGACTGGCGCCTTCATCCCGTCGCGGAGATCGGCCGCCGACAACCCCTTCCCCGTCATCCCGCTAATCCAATCGGTGAAGAAGTGGCAGAAGTCGTACTTCTACGTGCGGAACATCGCCCCACGGGGCGACTACATCAACCTGCCGGTTTACGTAGCCGGCCCACCGGCGGGCAGGCTGCCCCAGTGGTCCTTCCGGGCTGTGATGCTGACGCAGGCTGGAAACGCCGCCATCGCCCGACTGCGGGTGATGGTTCAGTCGGAGGGCCTGACGGGGTCCGACCTTCTGGCCGCGTTCGTCACGCGCCGGGTTCTTCCGCTCCAGAGCCGGCCTCATCTGATCTGTCAGATGAGCGGCCAGCTCGATCCGAGCCGAATGTGCACCAAGGAGATGCCGCGCGAGGAGGTCGCCTACATGGTGAACTACCTTGCAAATTGCAAGCTCTCCGAAGAGTGGCAATTCGGCAAGGAGCCATACAGCCGAGCCAATCCACCGCCCACGGTATGCTCTCCCTGTGTCTTCTTTTTCTCTCAACTTCGTTGCTGAGTTCTTCTTAGCCGACTCTAACTTAGCACAGGATCCGGCGTATGCCAAGCTCTTTGGCTAGCCGGACCCCATGTACAAGCGCCTCGTACTCAGCCACGTTGTTGGAGGCGGCGAAGTGGATCTGCAGCGTCTACTTGAGCTTGTCGCCTTTGGGAGAGGTGAGGACGATGCCGGCTCCCAAACCGGAGCGCATCTTGGACCCGTCAAAGTGCATCCGCCAATGGGTAGAGTCGGGAGCCGGCGGTAAGTACTGGGTCTCGGCCCAGTCGACGAGGAAGTCGGCCAATACTTGCGACTTGATGGCGGTGCGGGGTTGATAGAAGATCGTGTAGGGCGCCAATGCAATGGCCCATTTGGCCACCCGGCCAGATGCATCCCGGCTACCTATGATCTCGGCAAGCGGGGCGGTGCATACGACCGTGATGGGATGCTCTTGGAAGTAGGGCTTCAGTTTCTTGGCAGCGAAGTACACCCCATAGCACATCTTCTGGTAGTGCGGGTAGTTTTGCTTTGAGCTGGACAGCACTTCGCTGAGATAGTACACTGGCCTCTGGACTAGCTGGGCTCGGCCTTCCTCCGGGCGCTGGACCACAACAACAGTGCTGACGACTCGGCTAGTCGCGGCGATGTAGAGGAGCATGGGCTCCTTCTCAGTCGGCGCAGCCAGGACGGGCGGAGTGGTCAGCATTTTCTTCAACTCATGGAAGGCTTGGTTGGCTTGATCATTCCACTCGAAGTGAGTGGACTTCTTCATGAGTCGGTACAAGGGGAGAGCCTTTTCTCCTAGTCGGCTGATAAAACGATTCAGGGAGGCTAAGCAGCCAGTGAACTTCTGCACATCTCGTAGCTTGGTGGGAATCTCCATCCTCTCGATGGCCTTGATCTTGACGGGGTTGCACTCGATGCCGCGTTCGGAGACCAGGAAGCCTAGCAGCTGGCCGGCTGGCACTCCGAACACGCACTTCTCTGGGTTGAGCTTGATCTGGAATCGGCGCAAGTTGGCGAATGTTTCTTTCAGGTCTTCCAGGAAGGTACCGCGCTTCTCTGTCTTCACCACAATGTCGTCTACATAGACGTGGGCATTTCTGCCGAGTTGTTTCAAGAGGCATTTCTGCATGCAACGCTGAAAAGTGGCATCGGCATTTCTCAAGCCGAATGTCATTGTCAGGTAGCAGAAACCTCCAAAGGGTGTGATGAAGGCAGTCTTCAGGCGGTCAGCTGGGTCCAACTTGATCTGATGGTACCCTGAGTACGCATCCAAAAAACTTAATAGCTCGCATCCGGCTGTGGAGTCTATTACTTGGTCAATCCGTGGCAGAGCGAACGGATCCTTTGGGCAGGCCTTGTTCAGACTGGTGTAGTCTATACACATACCCCACTTGTTATTCTTCTTCAGAACCAGAACTGGGTTGGCAAGCCACTCTGGAAAGAACACTTCCATGATAAAGCCAGCGGCAAGGAGCCGGGCTATCTCTTCTCCCACAATTCTTCGCTTCTCTTCTAACAGTCGGCGGAGGGGTTGCTTGACCGGCTTCGCATCAGCTCGGACATGTAATTTGTGCTCGGCGAAATCCTTCGGGACACCCGGCATGTCCTTTGGGGACCATGCAAAGATGTCTCGATTCTCACGGAGGAAGTCGACGAGCTCGCCTTCCTATTTACTGTCCAAGTTCGCCCCAATGACAGCGAACCTCTCCGGGTTCTCCGGGTCCAGAGGTATCTTCTTCGTCTCTTTGGCAGGCTGGAAGGAGCCCTGCGCATCACAATCCTTGGGGTTGGGGGACAAGGCCGGCTGCTTGCCGGCCATGGCCACAACCCGTTCCAACATCTTCTTCTCTTCCGCCACTACGAGGGACTCGGCCAGCCGGCTACTGGCCCTGGCACACTCGATGGACTTCTTGTAGTCGCCGGCTACCGTGATGATCCCCTTCGAGTTTGGCATCTTCATCTTCAGGTAGGCGTAGTGGGGCACAACCATGAACTTGGCCAGGGCAGGTCGGCCAAGCAGTGCATGATAGGGGCTCTCTAAATCCACTACCTCGAACCATATTGCTTCTCGGCGAAAATGATCTTTGTCTCCGAAGAGAACATCCATTTTGATCTTGCCGATTGGGGAGCAAGACAGGCCGGGGACGATACCATGGAAGACGGTGCGGCTCGGCATGAGCTGCTTTGCTTTGATGTTCAGCTTCTCCATGGTATCGCGGTACAGTATGTTGATACTGCTTCCGCCGTCTATCAGGACGCGGAAAATCTGGCAGCTTGCCTCTCCGTCGCGAGGGTGACATCCAAGACCATTGCATAGGAACCAGGCGAAGGCATCACCTCTGGGTGGTCGGCCTGGCTCCAGCTAACTGGCTTTTCTGACCAGTGCATGAACTCGGGGGCGCTGGTGGCGACTGCATTCACTTCTTGTTGCTGGCGGCGTCGGCTGCGCTTGTCGTCGGCTTGACTCGTGAAGACGACGTAGGCGGCGTGCTCTTCGGGGAATTCGTCTTGGGTGGCGCCGACTGCCGGCCGAGCCGCCGGCTGCTGAGGGGCCGGAGGCGGCGGGCCGGGAGGCGGAGGCGGCAGCATTCCCTCGCCCTTGGTGATGCGGGTGAGCCAGTGGCATTTCCGGGTTGTGTGGTTGGACGGCTTCGCGCCGCTGTGGAATTTGCAGGGGGCGTCGAGGGCTTGCTCGTACGAGAAAGACAGCTGCCAAGCCGGCCTTCCACTCTTCTTCTTGGGAACGGGCCGTTCTTTAGGCTGCTCGTCTTCAACTGTGGCCACCTACCGATTGGAGGAAGTCGGCATGGGGCCTTTGCGCTTGTGGTCGTTCTGGTAGGGGCGCCGATTAGGGTCGCCAGCCGGCGTCTTCGGAGCCGGAGCAATCACCTTCCCGGAGGCGTCTACTCGCAGCTCGGTCTTCATCGAGGAGTCGGCCGTGGCGTATTTGTCCGCGGTGATGAGTAGTTCGTCGAGGGTGGCCGGCTCGTCACAGAGGAGTCGGTGCTTGAGGAGGGTGCCCTCTCGGCACCCGGCGGTGAAGTATTCGATGGCATGGACCTCGTGCACCCCCTCGCAGGAGTTGCGGAGCTCGGCCCATCGCGTGAGGTAGTCGCGGGTCGACTTGTTGGGTCCTTGGACGCAGAGGGAGAGCTGGCGAGGCTTGGGACGCCGCTTGTAGGTGCTGGTGAAGTTGCGGACGAAGACTTCGGTGAAGTCCAGCCAACTATTGATGCTGTAGGGCTTGAGGCTGTTGAGCCACGTGCGCGCCGTGCCTTGCAGCATGAGGGGGACGTACTTCACGGCGACGCGCTGATTGCCATTGGCTATGCTGACGGCCGTGGAGTAGTCGATGAGCCAATCTTCCGGCTTCACTGGGCCGTTGTACTTGGGCGTGTCTCTGGGGAGCGAGAACCCTTTGGGGAAGGGCTCGTCGCGGATGCGGGGGCCAAAGCATGGCGGGCCGACATCGTCTTCTTCTTCTAATGCCAAGGATCGAGCAAGGCGGTCGATCCTGTGGCGGGCGTCGTTCTCGCCGACTCCTTCTCGGCGGCCGAGTCGGTCGCCAAGAGTCGGGTGTGTGATAGGCGGCGGAGTGAGGCGTCTTTCTCTTGGAGGCGGGGGAGGAGGCAGATTCCCTTGGTGTTCAACCGCTCGAGGGCGGCCTTCCGCGTCACGCTCGATGGTAATGCGAGTCCGGCTGTGGCTGGCAGCCGGCTCCTTGTCTTTCTTCTGGCGCGCGCCACTCGCAGTCGGCGAGCGGGACGTCGCGGCATGCTCTCGGCGCGGGGGATGACTATCAGCACGGGCGCCGGCTTCGTGCCGTTCCGCAGCCGCGTCGATCAGCTGCTGGATCCTTCTTGTCATGTAGGGGAGCTCATCAGCTCCCAGCCCATTGAGCTCCTCTGCAGCCGCCTGAGTGGCTCGCAGATTCTCGAGCGGGGTGGCGTAGACGGGGCGATCTGCGCCCAGCAAGCTGGCGACGGCCGCGCCGCGCTTCTGGACGAAGCCGGCTCGGCTTGGGCCGCTAGGAGGCGGCGTGCCGAAGGCGGCGCGGTCGACTTCGCGCTGGTGGGCCTCGGTGAGGCGTCTCATGGAGGCTATCTTCTGGTCCTCCGCGATGAGGGCAAGGCGGCGTGCCTCCAGGGTCTCAGAGTCGGCGTCGGACGGGATGGGGACGGAGAGGTCGTGCATTGCCGCTTGCAGGGCGTCGTGGGCGTTCTCGCCCGAGTTGGCGACGTGGCTGATGACCAGCACTTCGGTGACAGCGCTGCCGCCGCTGTCAGCTCGAGGGAGGGGGTCGTCGAAGACCACCACGTCGGAGGGGTAGGCGTCAAATGACGCCGTGTCGGAGTCGATGAGCATCGGGTCGGTGGAGCCGACCGACTCCATGTCTGCAGCAGGCTCGCTGGAGACGTGGAGCTGGTCGAGGAGGCTGATGAGGCGGTTCTCGGGGTAGTCGGTGCCTGCATCGGACGCAGGCTCGTCGGAGATGCGAGTCTCGCCGAGCAGATCGGCGAGGCGGCTCGCTGCGCAGGCATCGTCGACGCCTTGTAGCGCGTCAAGGCAAACGCCATCGGGCGCAGCAGGCTGGCTGCTCTCGCGGGGGAGGAAGAGGGTTCCCGTCTAGAACAGGTCTCCGGACGACGGTGCACCTGGCCCCGCGGTGGGCGCCAAATGTCGGGTGGTTGGTGCGACATATGCCAAGGGATGGCTTATCATTGTGGGAGCCAATAAAACGTCGCCGGTGCCTGGAAACGGGATGAGGCGAAGACATGCACGCCGACGGATCTTACCCAGGTTCGGGGCTCTCCGAGGAGATAACACCCCTAGTCCTGCTCTGCGGGGTCTCCGCATGATCACTAGATCGAGGAAAGGTAGCTACAATCGCTCCTAGAGCTGTTGGGATCAGGGGAGAAGAAGAACAAGGCTAGCTCTTGCTTGTCTCTATCTATGGTGTGTGTGTGCTATGCTTAGAAGCCAACCCTTTGCATGGGTGCTCCGGGGGGTTTATATAGGCCTACACCCCGGGGGTACAATGGTAATCCGGCTGTGCTCTGGGCCCAGCCGTCAGTGTCTACGCTCGCCGGCTTCTCCGCCGGCTGTTGGGTCCCGCCGGCTGGTGGGTCCCGCCGGCTGCCGGCTCCTTGGTCGACAGGCCGGCCCCACCGCCTAGGGTCTTGTCGGCGGCTTCTTACTGTAGCCTCGCCTCTGATGACGAGGGCTTTGTCGAGGTAAGTTTGGCTACAGTGGGCCGCCTCGGGGACTCTCACTGTAGCTTTACCTCGTCTTGTCTCCTTAATGGGGCTCCTGCTTCGAGGAAGGCGGGTAGCCGGCTTCCGGGGGCCGGCTACGCCCTTGGCCGACTGGGGGAGGCCGGGCCGCCTCCGCGCCTCTCTCTGGCGGAAGGGGCCCGGCGCCTGCGGGCCGTACAGGAGTCGGTCGTGGATGACGTCGAGGCAGGCATGGCTACAGTGCTGAGCCGCACGGGAGACGGCCGCCCCGTACGGCCTCCTGTAGCCACGCCCGCATCGGGCTTCGGGGGTAGTGGGCCGCACTGTGGCCACACCCCGTCTTGTCGCCATTATGTGGGAGTAGCTTTGGTGGTTGTGGTCTCGGCCGGCTTCTTGGAGTCGGCGTCCTTCTTGGCCGGTTTCTTGGAGTCGGCCTCCCCGTAGTCGTCCTGGGGAGGGGTTGCTGTGGCTGAGTTGCCTTCCGAGAGTCGGATTCAGAGGTAGCCGGCCGAGGAAGGCGGTCCAATGCTTGGAGTGCTTGGAGGCCCGAAGGCCTGATAATTTTTTCAGAAGAACCAGGGGCAGTCGGTTAGGCTACCCGTGGCCATTTACTCCGACAATCGGGTTTTTCCGGGAGAAGGTTTATCCTTCGTTGACCGTGAGAGCTTATGATGGGCTAAGTTGGGACACCCCTGCAGGGTATTATCTTTCGAAAGCCGTGCCCGCGGTTATGAGGCAGATGGGAATTTGTTAATGTCCGGTTGTAGAGAACTTGTCACTTCACCCAGTTAAAAATACATCAACTGCGTGTGTAGCCGTGATGGTCTCTTCTCGGCAGAGTCCGGGAAGTGAACACGGTTTGAGATATGAATGACATAAGTAGGAGTTCAGGATCACTTCTTGGTCATTGCTAGACGACGACCGTTCCATTGCTTCTCTTCTCGCTCTCTCTTGCGTATGTTAGCCACCATATATGCTTATTGCCGCTGCAGCTCCACCTCACTACACCATCCTTTCCTATAAGCTTAAATAGTTTTGATCTCGCGGGTGTGAGATTGCTGAGTCCCTGTGACTCACAGATTCTACCAAAACAATTGCAGGTGCCGACGATGCCAGTGCAGATGATGGGATCGATCTCAAGTGGGAGTTCGATGAGGAACGTGGTCGTTACTATGTGTCTTTTCCTGATGATCAGTAGTGGAGCCCAGTTGGGACGATCGGGGATCTAGCATTTGGGGTTATCTTATTTTCATCTGGATTTTGGCCGTAGTCGGTCTATATGTATGTATTTTGGATGATGTATGAATTATATTTATGTATTGTGTGAAGTGGCGATTGTAAGCCAACTCTTTATCCCAGTCTTGTTCATTACATGGGATTGTGTGAAGATGACCCTTCTTGCGACAAAACCGCTATGCGGTTATGCCTCTAAGTCGTGCCTCGACATGTGTGAGATATAGCCGCATCGTGGGCGTTACACCGGTACAGGACAGGATACGTCAAGAGGCTCAGCGGGCGGCTCAGCAGGCGGCTCACCAAACCATCCCGGATTATCCTACGACTTCTATTGAGGCAGGTGTGGCCACGAGAACCGGCGGTGTTCCTTGTTTGATACCGGCTTTGCGTAATGGCGTTTGCCCAAGGATTTTAAGGGACCTCGAAAGGTGCCGAATTACACAACCGATTTATAGCCTGGGGCGTGGATTGAAAGCTATGAGATGGCCATGGAATTGTTGGAGGTCAGTGATGCGGCAATGGCGAAGTACTTCACCATGAGGTTGGATGGAACGGCCCGCACTTGGCTAAAGGGGCTTCCGCCTAACTCCATTGGTTCATGGGTAGAGTTAAAAGCCCGGTTTATTTAGAACTTCAAGGACACATGCAAGCAGCCCATGTCAATTGTAGATTTAACTAATTTTAAGCAAGAGGAAGGTGAGTCCACGACCCATTGGGTGCGCCAGGTCAAGGAGATAATACATTCATCTGATAAGATGGATGCCGGCTCTGCAGTCTTAATGTTGGAGAAAAATTGCCGATTTGAACCTCTGAAACAGAAGCTGGGGCGGCTCAAGCGTGGTTGTAATGACATGAGCCAGCTGATGGCGGCTCTAGTTAAATACGCTGATTCTGATAGTACCAAGGATCCGGCGTCTGATGAAGAGAAGACAGGGAAGGGAAAGAAGAACGACAATGGAAATGGTCATCAGCATAACCCGGCGAGTCAGGGAGGCAATAAACGTAAGGCCGACGGTAACCCGGAGTTTGTGGCTAACACCAATTCACAGGGTAACAATCAACGATGCAAGGGAAGGCCGCCCCCTCGGTCTGGTGGGTCAGGTCCTACTCTTGAGCAATTGCTCAATGAGCCCTGTCCAAGACACGGCACTCAGGAAAGGCCAGCCACTCACATATGGAAAGATTGCGCGATCATCAAGGCGTTCAAAAATTCCAACATATTTGACGGCAAGCACGGGCCTGGCGGTGGCTCAGGTGGAGGCGGTTTTCATGGCTCGGGCGGCGGCTCAAGTTCCGGCTTCCAAGGGAATCAAGGTGGTTATAATCAGCAGTCTGGCCAGGGAGGTCAGCAACAGCAGTAATCTGGTTATCAGAGCAATCCAAAGCAGCTGAATAGTGGACAGTATCATGTGTTCACCACTAGTCTGTGTAAATGAGACCAGAAGCTTCACAAAAGGGCTGTAAACGCTGTTGAGCCAGCAGTCCCTCGTTATTTGAGGTGGTCAGAGCAGCCCATTGTATGGAGCAGGGAAGATCACCCTCCCCGAGTTGACAATCCGGGTCAGTTGGCTTTGGTGGTGGCACCTCAAGTTGGTGGATATAAATTCACTAAAGTACTCATGGATGGAGGCAGTAGCATCAGCATCCTCTATTATGAAACCTTCCGTCGTATGGGGCTGACTGATAAAAATCTTAAGACATCCAACACTGTTTTTCATGGAGTGGTGCCTGGTAAGTCGGCATACCCGGTGGGTAAGATTGAACTGGAGGTAGCCTTCGGAGATGAGCATGACTCTAGGGCTAAGAAATTAACCTTTGAAGTGGTCAAGATCAAGAGCCCATATCACGCTCTGTTTGGACGGCCGGCTTATGCCAAGTTCGTGGCGCGGCCGTGTTATGTTTACTTGCAGCTCAAGATGCCGGGTCACAAGGGCACCATCACGGTACATGGGAGTCGGAAGAGATCCCTAGAATGTGAGGAAGGCGACGCTGCGTATGCTGAATCTATCTGTGCAGCAGAGGAGTTGAAGTTTTATAAGGATAATGTTGACCCGGCAGACATGACGTCTCTAAAGAAGCCACCACGGAACATGAGCCGGTGATGAAATTTAAGTCGTCCGACGACACCAAGATTGTTGATTTTGTTCCAGGTGACTCATCTAAGAAATTCAGTATCAGTGCCAATCTGGATCCCAAATAGGAAAGCGCGCTCATCGAGTTCATCCGTGAGAACCGGGACATCTTTGCATGGAAACCTTCTGACATGTAGGGTGTACCGAGAGAACTCACTGAGCACACTCTCAATATTGATCCAAAGTTTAAGCCGGTCAGGCAGTTTCTTCGGCGGTTTAATGAGGAGAGGCGCAAAGCTATCGGTGAGGAGGTGGTCCGGCTCTTGGCAGCCGGGTTTATTGTCATAGTTTTTCACCCGGAGTGGTTGGCTAACCCGGTGCTTGTACTTAAAAAGAATGGCACCTGGCCTATGTGTGTGGATTACACGAACTTAAACAAGGCTTGTCCGGCTGATCCTTTCGCTCTCCCCCGTATAGATCAGATCATTGATGCTACGGCGGGTTGTGAGCGTTTGTGTTTCTTGGATGCTTATTCTGGTTATCATCAGAGCAAGATGGCAGTTAAGGACCAGGAGAAGACGGCTTTCATCACTCCGTTTGGAGCCTTCTGTTATGTGTCTATGCCTTTTGGGCTTAAAAGTGCCCAGGCAACTTATCAACGATGTGTGCAGAACTGTCTCCATAATCAGATGGGGCGTAATGTTCATGCTTATGTGGATGATATTGTGGTGAAGTCCAGAGAGAAGCGACCTTGATAGATGATCTGAAGGAAACCTTTGATAATCTCTGGGTCTACAAAATGATGCTTAACCCGGCCAAATGTGTGTTTGGTGTACCAGCAGGCAAGCTTTTGGGTTTTCTGGTTTCTAACAGAGGCATTGAGGCTAACCCGGAGAAGATCAAGGCAATCACCTCTTTGGCTAAGCCGGCGTGCGTCAATGATGTTCAGCGACTGGCGGGTCGTATCGCTGCTTTAAGCCGGTTCATAAGCCGATTAGGTGAGAAGGCCATACTGCTGTATCAGATGATGAAGAAAACAGACAACTTTGTCTAGAGTGATGCCGCTAATGCTGCCTTTGAAGATTTAAAGAGACAGTTATCTGAGCCGCCGGTCCTTGCGGCTCCCATTGATAAGGAACCCTTATTGTTGTATGTGGCTGCTAACTCACGTGCTGTCAGTGTTGCAATTGTGGTGGAGCGCAAAGTGGCTGGCAAAGAGCATCCGGTTCAACGGCCGGTTTACTACATCAGTGAGGTGCTTATTGAGTCTAAGCAAAGATATCCACATTGGCAGAAGCTCGTTTATGGTGTGTTCATGGCAAGCCGGAAGCTTAAGCAATACTTCCAGGGTCACCCCATCACTGTGGTAAGTTCTGCTCCTTTGGGAGACATCATCCAGAATAGAGAGGCCACAGGACGAGTCGCCAAAGTGGGCCATTGAGCTTGGGCCTCATGGCTTAAAGTATGTGCCATGCACTGCTATTAAGTCTCAAGCACTGGTGGACTTCATCAATGATTGGACAGAGCTACAGACGCCTGAAGAAAAGTCGGACAACACATATTGGACTATTCACTTTGATGGGTCCAGGCAATTGGAGGGCACGGGGGCTGAAGTTGTTTTAGCTTCCCCTCGAGGTGACAAATTTTGTTATGTGCTCCGGTTGATGTTTCCCTGTACTAACAATGCAGCTGAGTATGAGGCCTTGGTCCATGGTCTTCGGATTGCTAAGGAGATGAACTTAAGCCGGGTAAGATGCTTTGGCAACTCAGATTTGGTAGCTCAACAAGTATCAGGCAAGTGGGATTCCAAGGATCCTCTCATGGCGGCTTATCGCCGTGAAGTTGATGCAATTGCTGGACACTTCAAGGGTTACCAGGTGGAACACATTGATCGCAGAAAGAACGAGGCAGCCGATGCTTTAAGCCGGCTGGGGTCTCAGCGTAAGCCGGTGCCACCTAACACTTTCTTGGATGTTTTGCATAACCCTTCTGTCAAGTTGCATACAGAGGAAGACTTGGCTGTCCCAGACCCAGAAGCGCAATTGGTGGCGGCTCTTCATGTCATCCCAGATTGGACAGTGTCATATTTGGCTTACATGACTTGGGGAGAATTGCCTGAGGACGAAACCTTGGCTAGGTAGATAACCCGGCAGTCTAAGTAAATGACGATTGTCAATGGAGAGTTACATCATCGCAGTGTTACTGGGGCGTTTCAACGTTGTGTTTCTCCTGAGGAGGGTCAGGAAATTCTTCGTGAGATTCATGAAGGTGATTGTGGCCATCATGCCAGGTCAAAATCCCTTGTGGCCAAGGCTTTTCGTCATGGATTTTATTGGCTGACGGCTCATGCCGACGCGGAAGATTTGGTCAGCAAATGTGACAGTTGTCAGAAGTTCTCATGACGGGATCATGTGCCGGCTCAAGAATTGAGGATGATTCCTATTATGTGGCCGTTTGCAGTCCGGGGGCTTGATATGGTTAGGCCTTTCAAAAGGTCCAAAGATAAAAAGACACACCTTCTGGTGGCGGTTGATAAATTCACGAAGTGGGTTGAGGCAGAGCCGATCAGTAAGTGTGATGCAGCCACAGCGGTTCAATTCATGAAGAAGGTGATCTTTCATTTTGGTTTTCCACACAGCATCATAACTGACAATGGCACTAATCTATCCAAGGGTGCCATGGAAGAGTTCTGTCAACGTGAGCATATCCGGCTCGATGTTTCATCAGTGGCCCACCCTCAATCCAATGGTCAAGCTGAAAGAGCTAATCAAGAGATCTTGAAAGGCATAAAACTCCGGCTCATGGTCCCTTTACAGCGGACACCGGGTTGTTGGGTGGAGGAGTTGCCTTCTGTGATTTGGAGCATCAATACTACGCCTAACAGATCTACGGGTTATACGCCTTTCTTCATGGTTTACGGAGCAGAGGCGGTTCTACCGAGTGACATCCGTCATGACTCGCCCCGAGTGGCGGCTTATGTTGAATCTAATAATGAACAAGCTCGTCAGGATGCACTTGACTTATTGGATGAGAAGCGTGACTTAGCAGCAGCCCGCTCGGCGATTTACCAGCAGGACCTGCGCCGTTATCACAGCCGGCGGGTTAAGTGCAGAACCTTTCAAGAAGGTGACTTAGTGCTCCGGCTCATCCAGGATCAGTCCGATATGCACAAGCTATCCCCACCTTGGGAAGTACCCTTTGTGGACATCAACAACCTGAACAACGGGTCATATTACCTCATCGATGTTTGAGAGCACAAAGACTCACGTAAATCGGAGGAGGAGACCCGCCGGCCATGGAACATTGCTCATCTTGGGCCTTACTACACTTGAGCCACCGGCTCTCATGATGTACATATTATGAAATGTATATATTATGATAAGTAATAAAGCAGGACCTCTGTCCTTTTCATCCTCAATGATCATATGTTTTTATTATTTTAAACATAAACGACCAATTGGGGGCTGATTGTATTCGAATCCAGCTTAACTCTCTTGGTCCGGCTCATGATCATATTCGAATCTAGCCGTTACACCTCATGATCACTAGGGGGCTTCCTCTTCAAACATAGGTCATATTCGAACCAACAAGAACATAGTTGTCGATACCCTTTTGATTGGCACGCTGCCAAACCTACTAGGGGCCTTCTTGATCGTATCCGAATCATAGCTCAACCCCTTTGGGTCTGACGTGGATAGTATTCGAATCAGCGTCATTAAACAGCTCTCAAGGTCATTTGGGGGCTTCCTGTTCAAACATAGGTCGTATTCAAACCAAAGAGAACATAGCTGTCGATACCCTCTTGATCGGCAACGCCAAAGCCGCTGGGGGCTATATGATCATATTCGAATCTTACCTTAACCCCTTTGGAACGGTTTTCTGATCGTATTCGAATCAGAAGCCTCAAAACTTTGTTTGTTTCCTGTAAGTTTTTTTTTGCAATCACAATTTTCCGACTTTGTCTTGAGACTTTTTGATCATATTTGGAAGCATCTAATGAGTGGCTACTATTTAACCCGACTTGGCCCTGGTCAATAAATTGCCAGTATATAACAGCAATCATATGAGTGGAAGTACCAGCTTCTACAAGATTGGGTTGTCACCCTTACTGTTCGGATCACATAAACCGGCAGCATAAATCAAAGGATCACAGGTATGGTGTTATGGTTATATTTCAAAGATATAATTAATAGCCGGTTTATCTATGACTCTTCTTCATATTCCGGGTTATATGTAAGATATATGACCCGCCAGGCGGTAAGACGCCAAGGGACTTGTGATTTGTTTTCTCTATGCAGGACAGTTAAAAAAGCTTTCTTAGACATAAGGAGAACATATGATCAGCACAATATGGAGGAATATAAGATGGCGGCTTAAGCGGTGTTGAGCGCCAGACACGTGCACGATGGCACGACAAAACCAAGTGTTTTTCTACCCTATTACATTACTCCCCAAGTCCAAATGATGAAACATTGTTTTTTAGCAAATCGTAAATATGAGCCGCCAGATGGGTCAATTGTGTTGTTGACCCGAAGCTTCCAGATCATCCCTTTCCGCTCCTCCATCTTGTTCCCTGTCCTGGAAGGTTGATGATGACCAGTCAATGCCACTCAAAGCTCCAAATTTAGCTTCATCATCAATTAATCCGTCCGGGTCAACTTCAGGGGCGAAGGTATGCTTACGAATTGGAGGGATCAGGCTGGTCACTTCATAATGTGGCGTTGGAATCCTCCAGTTTTCAGCGTCATAACCCGGATGATACTTGGTAAGATCCGTGTCATTAGCAATCAGGGTGGCCACAGGGCGGATTTTCTTAACACAAGTGGTGAAGTCCTCCTGTCCAAACGGTGTGTCGTCCTCTTTTAAGCTTGGATACCCGATGGCGAGGTCGGCCGGGTCTAGCTCCGGTAGCCACGCCTTGGCCCGGCTTAATGCAGTTACGGCTCCAGCTCTCGCAAAAGATCACCTTAGTTCATTGAACTGCTGAGGTAACACAGCAAGCCGCTTTAAGACATCTGACAGGAGGGTGGGAACTTCATTTGATAGGGCCACTGCGGCTATGGCACGCTGAGACCCGGTGTAAAGTTGCTCCACCAATGTGTAAACCGCCTTCAGTTTTATCAGCATGCTCTGGTTAAGATTTGAGCTCCTGGGACCTGCGTTACGAGATCAGATGGGTTGACAACAATTGGTATGCTTAATATGAAGATTTATATACTTGACACTTGTAGAGTAACTTACCAAAGATTGCTGAGACCATCTGAGATACATGGCGTTTTAAACTGGATAATTTGGCGGTTGTTTTTGCAAGAGCCGCCTCTGCCTTCTCAGCCCGATTGATCAAGGCGATCTTTTTATCAGCCCAGGCCTTCTTCTCAGTTTCAAAGCCTTTTTTCAGTTTCTCTTGTTCAGATATACTGAATTCAAACTTGGAGTTGGCTTTTTGGGTCTCAATCTCCTATGCTTCCAGGCGATCAGATATTTCCGATTCAAATTGACTAATGGTGGCCTGCACAAATGCTAATTTAAAGTCAGGATTATCATAACGCCACATTTAAGTCCCAAGCCTCTTTGCAAGCAATGACACTCGGCACTTGGGGGCTAATGTGTGTTGAAGAAATCTGCTTACAGTAGCGGTTCATAAAAGTAAGTCCCAAGCACTTTGCAAGCAAAGATACTTGGCACTTGGGGGCTAATTCATATTGCTGTTACAAGAAATTTTTGATTTAAACATGATAAGGACTGGTTTAAACATACTGTTTAAGACGGCCCTTGGGGGCTGCAGGATAAGCAGGACTTCTTACATATGTTGCTAAGCTAGTCTTAAGTCTACAACATATTTCATCATAAGCAATAGACTTGGGGGCTGGTATGGTAAGGATAAATAAAGTACAGCAAGAAGAGTTATACCTCAGATTTTTGGTGCATCTGCTTCACCATGTCAATTTCTATCTCATGGCTATGGTGCACTTGGCTCATATGCCAGAGAAGATCTCTCCTATACTCATGTGAGTATAATCAGTGACATCCAGTTTAGCCCTGCAGCGTTCCAGAAGTTCTTCCTTGGCGGAGCACTTGGCTAGCACGGTTGGCCTTCCTGGTTCAACAAAGCCGGTCTTGATGATTTCGACATCGGGGTCATCTGTCTTGGCCGGGCTAGGGATCTCCAGGTTTTCAGAACCATCAATGGTTTGCTCAACAGGCGGATCAACAGTAGGAGTTGGAATATCGTGGGCTGGTTCAGGTGGCGGCTCATGAGTGGAGGTGTCAGGAGCAGCCGTTCCAAGCTCCGGTTCATTTAAGATCGGTTCTTCAGCCGGCTTGTTCTTCTTCGCCCTTTTGTTGGGCTTTGCTTGACCACTACATAAAATCAAAAGGTTAGTAAAAATACAACAAGTTGAACTAAGCACATATTAAGCAGGTTATCATTACCCTAGAGCGGTTTTGAAAGCCGGCAAATTGGACTGCATTGATTCGCCAGAGGAAGGTGAAGTTCCCTGATAATTTGAGTCAGAAGAATTGAGCGGTTGACGAGTGAGACCCGCCAAAGGATAAAAGGAATGTAAATCGGAGATGACCTCGGTCCTGCGTTTTCTTGTTACATCGGGTAAGCCGAAGGAGAGTTCTGCATCTTTACTGGTCCGGGTCTGCCTCCGGCTCTCATGAATCTGTCGCTTCAAAAGAAATTGAGGATCTTGGTAAGCTAAAGGATGTGAAAATCTTACTTTCCGGGTTACTCTTCGGACTTTCTGTCTTGGCAAAGGCTCGGAGTCGGAGGAAATTATAGTTACCTCTTCAACCGCTGCATGACTCGCTCCTGTATCCTCCTGATGATAATCGGTGTCAATAAGATAGTTAAAAAAGGAGCCTAGAGAATCAAGAGCTACCTCTGAGTCAGAGGTGTCCTCTAGTCGAAGCATGTCTGAGGCACTGGGTTTATGTCCTTTCTTCTTGGCGGCGGCTCTCCTGGCGGCTTTCTTAGCTTTTCTAGCCTTCTTTGCAGCCTCATGGTCATAGTTGGCTTTCCAAAAATCGTCAGTGGCCTGTGAGTTTCAACAAGAAGTTTTGAGCAAAGGTAAAACCTCAAAAGGTGAGAGTACAAAATAAAAATGCTTAAGTTACTAGCTTACCGCTGGAGCCAGGTTAGCTTTGCAGAAAGGGCTCAAGCCTACTTTGCCACAATCTGCCAGGCTCTCATTCAGAAGTGTTTTTGTCCTATCATCAATGACGTCATCAGGTAAATCGTCAGGGTTGTGCCGCAGAGGATCATCCTTCTGGCCTGTATAGTTGCACATCAAACCAGGACGGCGACTCAATGGAATAACCCGCCAGGCAAGCCAAACCCGGACCAAATCAATGCCATTCAAGCCATTCCCCAGAAGAGCCTTGATTTTGCTCAGGGTGGGGGCAAGTTTCTGGCGTTCAGCGGCTGACAGCTTATCTGGTAGAGGATGAGTGGACTCGAGGCGCAGGGCAAGAAAGCCGGGCAGAGGGTTCTCATCAGCCGGAGATGTATCTTTACAGTAGAACCATGTTTGGTTCCAGTCTTTAGGGTGACTTGGTGGTTCGGCATACGGGAAAAGACAGTCTCTCCGTCGCTGGATTGAAATCCCACCAAGTTCCAAGCTAGGCCCATTGGCACGTTCATTCTGCCGGTTCAAATAAAATAATTCCTTGAAGAGCAGCAAGTTGGGTTCTTCTCCAAGCTACACCTCACAGAACACTTGCAAATTGCAAATGTTAGATACAGAGTTGGGACCGATATCTTGAGGTCGGAGATCGAAAAAGTGCAGGACATCTCTGGAATTTTTTTAGCCGGGTGGGGAAAAGCCCCTGTTCATGTGATCGGTAAAGACGATGACTTCCCCCTCTTTGGGTTGAGGTTTTTCCTCTGTTCGATTAGGAGCACGATAGCACATAACTTCCTTCTTTGGCAAATAGCCGGTCTTCAGAAAATCAGCAAGGGTGCTTTCTGTGACGATGGATTTGACCCAATTGCATGTAACGGGTGATTTGGGCGCTTTCAGCGGCATTTTTAAGATGGAAGCCTATGACAAAATAAAAATTTCTGGTTCAAACTTAAGCCGGAGAGAAATACTTCAAATCATACTCAAGATGGCGGCTTATAAGAGGGGCCTAATGGTGTATGGCTAGTTATGTCAGATTGTTTAAGCCGCCATGAGCAGTTACAGTTATTTAAGCCACCGGGCGTGGTTGAAGTTATTTATTGAGCATCTCAAATTAAAGCCGGTGGTGCGAGTCGCCATGACCAGGTGGGTCTAACAAATACAGATTTTTCCTAAGTGTTGTACAAACAAGTTTCACAGATTGCAGCTATTATTTTGGATCAAACGGCTGTTCAGAAAAGAAAATATTCTAGACCTAAAAATATAAGTGCAGATGAGCTCGTGAGTTCTGATGAGGCCTCTGAGCTAGAAAAAGGGATCTACTAGCATCTGAAATGGATGCGAAACAACTACCGCGTGTGCTTAGTACTTCTTTGGATCAAAAGAGGATGCAATGAAGAAACCATGGAGAATGTTGGATGAACAGCGAAGAACAAAGAGGAACTCGCAAAACCCTAATGTGGATCTGAGGTGCAGGAAGATGAAGACTTACAGCTGCAGATCTACTGCAGAGGGTCGTCGTCGTTCTCTGAACCGATTCAGGTTGATGCAGCGGTCGAGGTCGATGAGGACGAAGTGCTCTGCGGCGGCGGCAGTGGCGGAGCTCGAACAGCAGTGGAGTCGCGAGAGGAAGAAGACGACGGAAAAGGGGAGAATGAAGAAAGACCTAAAGGTCGTGCCTATTTATGAGGAGAAGACTGACAGAGCGGGCGCGAGAAACGAGGAGGCTGAAACATGGTTATCCAGCTACTCAGACGCCTTGATTTTCGGGATGGTCATTAAAGATAAGGATCCGTTGGGATATGATTGAATAAAATATATATTAAATGGTAGATGATGTCACAGCGGGTTATCAGGAATCCAGAAGATGATGTCACGGCGGGTTATAAGTTTTTGCACAGGTAGAAGGCAGAAGACTTTTCTTAAATATTGAAGATTGACATGAACCGGTTCAAATCAATCTGGGGCCTAATGCTGGGGATATAACTACTAGTGTAACCCGCCCAGGAGGGGCCGGGTTACGCTATATTGATTCATCATATGAAGCCCAATATCAAGCTTGAAGATGGCGGTTCAGTTAAGGGCCCAAAGCCCACAGGCGACTTAAGGCCCATAGTGATAAACCGCCATAATGACATGACTTGTATTGTAAGGCAAGATTAACTAGTCACTGAGCCGGACACTGTTTATGATCTGGCCAGGACTCTGTAGGCCGCAGGGCGTGAACCCGTGTATATAAGGGGACGACCAGGCGGTGGCTTAGGGCAAGTAACATCAAATAGCCAGGCATAGCGGATTCGCTCCCTGGTCATCGAAACCCTAGCAATTCCACCTCAACTAGATTAGGCTTTTACCTTCACCGCAAGGGGCCGAACCAGTATAATCCTTGTGTCCTTTGTCCCGCTTTAACCCCTTTAAGCTTCCTAGTTGCGATGGCTCCACGTTTAAGTCCTTTCACAAGGACATCTGCCATGAAAATTCCATGACATTGGGGATGGAACAATAACAAGGTTTTGGGAGGATACATGGTTAGGCGACACGCCGCTAGCTCTCCAATATCCTTCCCTGTATCATATTGCTCAACGTAAGGAAGATTTATGTAGCAACGGTGCTGCAGACGGTACCTTTGAATATCCAGTTCAGCAGGTCTCTAGCAGGGGAACAATGGACCTCCTGGTTACACTTGGTCAGGAGGTTAATGGAAGTTCACCTATCAGATCAGGGGGACACTTTTAACTGGAAGTTAACGGGTAACAGAGTGTTCACGGTTAAATCAATGTACCTGGATCTTATAAATTCTGGCACAATCCCACGATTGATTCACATTTGGCGAGTTAAGGTTCCCTTGCAAATTAAGATTTTTATGTGGTTTGTACACAAAAAAGTGATCCTTACCAAAGATAACTTATTAAGGTGAAGATGGGTAGGTAGCTCGTGTTGTTGTTTTTGTGTTCATGATGAAACAATACCTAGGTTCATGTGATCCTTTTTAGATATCTTGATCTTATCCCTTCGGGATATGATCTTATTCCTTCTAAGGGGGGATCTTGGTGTGCCTTGACCAGGGGTGTGGGGCCTTTCCCCCACTACCCATGTTCATGTGGGTCCCCCATGCAGGTGGGACCCACTCTGAAACCTTCTAGAACCTTCCTGGTACAATACCGAAAAATCCCAAACATTTTCTGGTGGCCAAAATAGGACTTCCCATATATAAATCTTTACCTCCGGACCACTCCGGAACTCCTCGTGACGTCCGGGATCTCATCCGAGACTCCGAACTACTTTCAGTAACCACATACAATTCCCATTACAACTCTAGCGTCACTGAACCTGAAGTGTGTAGACCCTACGTGTTCGGGAACCATGCAGACATGACCAAGATGCCTCTCCGGCCAATAACCAATAGCGGGATCTGGATACCCATATTGGCTCCCACATGTTCCACGATGATCTCATCGGATGAACCACGATGTCGGGGATTCAATCAATCCCGTATACAATTCCCTTTGTCCATCGGTATGTTACTTGCCCGAGATTCGATCGTCGGCATCCCTATACCTTGTTCAATCTCGTTACCAGCAAGTCTCTTTACTTGTTCCGTAACAAATGATCCCGTGACTAAGTCCTTAGTCACATTGAGCTCATTATGATGATGCATTACCGAGTGGGCCCAGAGATACCTCTTCGTCATACGGAGTGACAAATCCCAGTCTCGATTTGTCCCAACCCAACAGACGCTTTTGGAGATACCTGTAGTGCACCTTTATAGCCACCCAGTTACGTTGTGACGTTTGATACATCCAAAGCATTCCTACGGTATCCGGGAGTTGCAAAATCTCATGGTCTAAGGAAATGATACTTGACATTAGAAAAGCTCTAGCAAACGAACTACGTGATCTTGTACTATGCTTAGGATTGGGTCTTGTCCATCACATCATTCTCCTAATGATGTGATCTTGTTATCAACGACATCCAATGTCCATGGTCAGGAAACCACAACCATCTATTGATCAACGAGCTAGTCAACTAGAGGCTCACTAGGGACATGTTGTGGTCTATGCATTCACACATGTATTACGGTTTCTGGTTAATACAATTATAGCATGAACAAGGAAATATAATAATAACTATTTTATTATTGCCGCTAGGGCATATTTCCAACTGTCTCCCACTTGCACTAGAGTCAATAATCTAGTTACATGGTGATGAATCGAACACCCATAGAGTTCTGGTGCTGATCATGTTTTGCTCGTGGAAGAGGTTTAGTCAATGGATCTGTGACATTCAGATCTGTATGTACATTACAACTGCACCAGCTGACTGCTCCACCATTCAAAATATACACGTATCCGGTTTGTGACTTGGAGTCATCCAGATCTGTGTCCAAGCTAGCATCAACGTAACCCTTTACCACGAGCTCTTTGGCACCTCCATAAACGAGAAACATATCCTTGGTCCTTTTCAGGTACTTCAGAATATTCTTGACCGCTGTCCAGTGTTCCACTCCGGGATCACTTTGGTACCTCCCTACAAAACTTATGGCAAGGTTCACATCAGGTCTGGTACACAGCATGGCATACATAATAGAGCCTATGGCCGAGGCATAGGGGATGACACTCATCTTGTCTCTTTCTTCTGCCGTGGTCGGGCGTTGAGCTGCGCTCAATCTCAAACCTTGCAATACAGGCAAGAACCCCTTCTTGGATTGATCCATATTGAACTTCTTCAATCTTGTCAAGGTATGTGCTTTGTGAAAGACCAATGAGGCGTCTCGATCTATCTCTATAGATCTTGATGCCTAATATGTAAGCAGCTTCTCCAAGGTCCTTCATTGAAAAACACTTATTCAAGTAGGCCTTCATGCTTTCCAAAAGTTCTATATCATTTCCCATCAAAAGTATGTCATCCACACATAATATGAGAAATGCTACAGAGCTCCCACTCACTTTCTTGTAAATACAGGCTTCTCCATAAGTCTGTAAAAACCCAAACACTTTGATCATTTCATCAAAGTGAATGTTCCAACTACGAGATGCGTGCACCAGCACATAGATGGAGTGCTGGAGCTTGCATACTTTGTCAGCATTCTTAGGATCGACAAAACCTTCTGGCTCCATCAGATACAATTCTTCCTTAAGGAAACCATTAAGGAGTGTTGTTTTGACGTCCATTTGCCAGATCTCAGAATCATAGAATGCGACAATTGCTAACATGATTCGGACGGACTTCAGCTTCGCTACAGGTGAGAAGGTCTCATCGTAGTAAACCCCTTGAACTTGTCGATAACCCTTAGCAACAAGCCGAGCCTGATAGACGGTCACATTACCATCCGCGTCAGTCTTCTTCTTAAAGATCCACTTATTCTCTATGGCTTGCTGATCATCGTGCAAGTCCGTCAAAGTCCATACTTTGTTTTCATACATGGATCCTATATCGGATTTCATGGATTCAAGCCATTTGTTGGAATCCGGGCCCGCCATCGCTTCTTCATAGTTCGAAGGTTCACCGTTGTCTAACAACATGATTTCCAGGACAGGGTTGCCGTACCACTCTGGTGCGGAACGTGTCCTCGTGGACCTACGAAGTTCAGTAGAAACTTGACCCGAAGTTTCATGATCATCATCATTAACTTCCTCTCTAGTCGGTGCAGGCACCACAGAAACATCTTCTTGAGATGTGCTACTCTCCGGTTCAAGAGGTGGTACCTCGTCAAGTTCCACTTTCCTCCCACTTACTTCTTTTGAGAGAAACTCTTTCTCCAGAAAGGATCCATTCTTGGCAATAAAGATCTTGCATTCGAATCTGAGGTAGAAGGTATACCCAATAGTTTCCTTAGGGTATCCTATGAAGACGCACTTTTCTGATTTGGGTTCGAGCTTTTCAAGGTGAAGTTTCTTGACATAAGCATCACATCCCCAAACTTTCGGAAATGACAGCTTAGGTTTCTTCCCAAACCATAATTCATACGGTGTCGTCTCAACGGATTTAGACGGTGCCCTATTTAAAGTGAATGCGGCAGTCTCTAAAGCTCAACCCCAAAATGATAGCGGTAGATCGGTAAGCGACATCATAGATTGCACCATATCCAATAGAGTGCGATTACGACGTTCGGACACACCATTACGCTGAGGTGTTCCAGGCGGCGTGAGTTGTGAAACAAT
This sequence comes from Triticum aestivum, assembly GCF_018294505.1. Lineage (NCBI taxonomy): Eukaryota > Viridiplantae > Streptophyta > Magnoliopsida > Poales > Poaceae > Triticum > Triticum aestivum. The sequence continues at coordinate 238,699,830 of NC_057805.1, forward strand.
TCCACATTTCCTTAAGTGTGTGCCAAACTCGTGACTCAAATATTCTCCTCCATGATCTGATCGTAAGAACTTTATTTTCTTGTCATGTTGATTCTCTACCTCGCTATGAAATTCCTTGAACTTTTCAAAGGTCTCAAACTTTTGTTTCATTAAGTAGACATAGCCATATCTACTTAAGTCATCAGTGAGGGTGAGAGCATAACGATAGCCACCGCGAGTGTAACATCCCAAATTTTCACTTTGGAATGTTATACATTAGATCATTATTGCATATCATATTTTATTTCCATTTTTCTTTGATCCTAGAAATTCTACGCAACTCAAGGACCCACTGAGAGAGTTGGGGATTTCATTATTTTCATATTCGAGTTTTCTCGAATTTTGAAAAGAGGATCGTTTGATTCTAATTATTTTTCTCTTTGAATATTTCTTTTATAAAAATAAAAGAGAGAGGATAAAATAACTTCCTCAAAATAAAGAAATATCGGAGATTTAATATTAAAATCAAATAAGATTTTTATTCGGAGTTTTATCGCTATTTTATTTGAATTAGGAAAAATATGCATTTTTCAAAATTGCTTTTTAGGCCCAATTAAATGTTCACCCCGTCCGGCCTATTTTTAGAGGACAGGGAAAATTTATTTCGGAATTTATGGAGTCCATTTAGTACTTGTTTTGTTTGTTTTTCTGCACGTTAGAATTATTTAAAAAAAAGAGAAACCGACTCCGGGCCGTACCCGAGCGGGACTCCGCCCGGGGGGGGGGGGTTTATAAGCCGCTGCCCGAGCCGCCCCAAGGCCCAGCCGCCAGCCCGCCCCGCGCCCGTGCCCCAAACCCTAACCCTAGCCACCGCCCGCGCCCGACGCCACTGCCTGCCATAGTCGCCGTCACCGCCGCCGCCCGCGCCGAAGCCCGCCGCCGCCGGAGCCGCCCTGCCCCGCCGGACCGCTGCCGGAGGTAGCTGCCGCCGCCGCCATTTTAATTTTTTCGGTTAACCGTTCGGTTTTTTTTAGAAAACCTAGATTGGTTTTTTTAGATTAGATCGGTTTGGTTTTTTTTTCAGTTTAGTTATTTAGCGAACGCCCGTTTCTACGTTCGTTTTAACGAACGGTTTTCACGTTTAGCCGTAGATAGCGAACGCTCGTTCGTTAGCCTGTTCGGCATTTTTTCTTTTCCTCGGATTTTCCGCGATTATTTTTTATCGCGATTTCTGATCCGATTTTCGTTTTAGTTTAACTTTTCGCTCGTTTATCGGAATCAGGCGGTTCAAGCGCCTAGAGTTTCGTCTCGAAGCCCTCTTTCTGTTTAACCAACTTGAACAAGATTTTGCTACTGTAAAATTTGACTTTAGTCCAGATTAGTAATTAAAGCTTGTTTCTTTCGCCGTTTGAGTTTTGTTGCTTCGTTTGATTTGATTCTTTTTGCAAACCGGAGTTCTTAAGTTGAACTTTCTGGTTAGATCTTCTTATTTGAGTTCTACTCGTGCCCTTGCTTGATTGCTTATTGTATGCTTGTTTGTTTGCGATAGAGTACCCGGAGTGCGAAGCGTGCTACTACGAGTCTCTAGGTTTCGCGGATCATCAGCAAGGCAAGTAACACTTTGATCATACCTCTTTCATACCCAGTTTTATTGCATTAGATCAATCCTCAAACAATTGCATGGTTAGGATCTGATTAAATTGTGGGTTTGGGAAGTAGATGAGGTAGTACCTATTCACCTGTTAGTTATCAAACCTATGGGAGTTACTTCTACGTTGCTTATACTGCTATGCTATGCTCGTACACGTGGATTGGGTTTGAGTGTATTCATGACAGATGTGAGTATTGTAAATTAATGGTTAACTTAAGGTGGCAACTTTAATACACATCTGGGTGGATTGAGGCACCTGGGGAATTCCAGTGATTGCCTGTATTTTTGGAAATCCCGGGGTACCGTGTGATTCTCCTATGGACTAACACCCAGGCTCAAAGGGATCATAAGACTATTCATGCTAGAAACTTCCGTGTGCAGCCACATGCCATTATGGGCTCTGGCATAGTTGAGTAAGTTGTGGGAATCCATGATGGGCTAGCAGATGTAGGGGATTGTAGGTGTACAGGCCTATCTATCGGTTAAAGGGACCTCTTCGGAAAGATTGTGTCTCGGTCATCCGTTTCTCAAACATCATGTAGTGCGAGAAATCAAATGGAGGAGATCGAGTCTTGTGGGGAACAGTGCGCAAACCTCTGCAGAGTGTACAAACTAATCATGGTTAGCCGTGTCCCCGGTTATGGACGTCTTGAGTATCTAGTTCTGGATTATCATGTGGATCTCATCACTCTTAATATAATTTGACTGGATTTAATAATGACGCTTAATTGGGATTTAGTTGGGTGAACCTTCTCAATGTTTAACAACCACCATGATAGTTAAATAAAATATATTCCTTTGTTGTAGGGAAAAATTGGGTTTTCGCAAAACATATTAACCATACAGCCTCCACCAAGCCATATATGCATATAGTGATAGCTTTATTTTGTTCATTACTCTCTTGTGTTACATTGCCAGCATATTCCATGTGCTGACCCGTTTTCGGGCTGCAACGTATCATGTTGCAGACTTTTCACACGACGAGTAAGGAGTCTTAGGTCGTGGTCTTTCACTCAGTGATGCCGTTGGAGTTGATGGACTCACTTTATCTTCCAAGCCTTTCGCTATTATTGTATTAGATGGCCTTAAGCCATATTTATTGTAATAAGTTCTCTTTTGAGACATTCGATGTAATAAGTGTGTGATTGCTACTCTGTTATAAATCCTTCAAGTACTGTGCGTGTCAGCATTACCGATCCAGGGATGACACTGATGCACAGAGATCAGACTGTTTGAGGTCTGGTCGCTATAGCGAGCCTCAATGCTCATTGGACCGCATACATTAGTATGTATTATTTCCAGCAAGTTGGTTGCTCGCTCCATTGTTCCGGAGAACGGGGTCTTGGTCATTTTGCCCATGAGGCATCGTTCGCACGCATCAAATGATTCATAATCAAGAGACTCAATAAGTCCATCTGCAAGAAGTTTCTTCATGCGTTTGACACCAATGTGACCAAGGTGGCAGTGCCACAAGTATGTGGGACTATCATTATCAACCTTACATCTTTTGGCATTCACACTATGAATATGTGTAACATCACATTCGAGATTCAATAAAAATAAACCATTGACCAGCGGGGCATGACCATAAAACATATCTTATATAAATAGAACAACCATTATTCTCGGATTTAAATGAGTAGCCATCTTGCATTAAACGAGATCCAGATACAATGTTCATGCTCAAAGCTGGCACTAAGTAACAATTATTGAGGTTTAAAACTAATCCCCGAAGGTAGATTTAGAGGTAGCGTGCCGACGGCGATCACATCGACCTTGGAACTATTCCCGACGCGCATCGTCACCTCGTCCTTCGCCAGTCTCCGCTTATTCTGCAGCTCCTTTGGCGTTGCCGGCCTTCTTATCCGCTAAGTACTTGGGGCAGTTCCGCTTCTGGTGACCATTTCCCTTGCAATAAAAGCACTCAGTCTCAGGCTTGGGTCCATTATTTGGCTTCTTCTTCCTGGCAACTGACTTACCAGGCGCGGCAACTCTCTTGCCATCCTTCTTGAAGTTCCTCTTACCCTTGCCTTTCTTGAAACTAGTGGTCTTATTCACCATCAACACTTGATGTTCCTTTTTGATTTCGACCTCTGCTGATTTCAGCATTGAATATAACTCAGGAATGGACTTCTCCATCCCTTGCATATTGTAGTTCATCACAAAGATCTTGTAGCTAGGTGGAAGTGACTGGAGGATTCTGTCAATGACCGTGTCATCTGGAAGATTAACTCCCAGCTGAGATCAGCGGTTGTGCAACGGGGACATTTTGAGTTTATGCTCGCTGACAGAACTGTTTTCCTCCATCTTACAACTGAATAAATTGTCGGAGACTTCATATCTCTCGACCCGGGCATTAGTTTGGAAAACCATTCTTAGCTCTTGGAACATCTCATATGCTCTGTGTTGCTCAAAACGCTTTTGGAGCCCCGGTTCTAAGCTGTAAAGCATGCCGCACCGAACCAGGGAGTAATCATCACTACACGACTGCCCGGCGTTCATAATGTCTTGAGTTGCTGGGAAAATGGGTGCGTCACCTAGCGGTGCTTCAAGGACATATGCTTTCTTGGAAGCTATGAGGATGATCCTCAAGTTACGGACCCAATCCGTATAGTAGCTACCATCGTCTTTCAGCTTGGTTTTCTCTCGGAACGCGTTGAAGTTAAGGGCAACATTAGCGTGGGCCATTGGATCTATAGGATAGATTGTAAAGACAATTTTAGAATAAGTTCATGATTACTAAGTTCATCTAATCAGATTATTTAATGAACTCCCACTCAGATAGACATCCCTTTAGTCATCTAAGTGATACATTATCCGAATCGACTAGGCCGTGTCTGATCATCACGTGAGATGGACTAGTCATCAACGGTGAACATCTCCATGTTGATCGCATCTACCATACAACTCATGTTTGACCTTTTGGTCTCTCGTGTTCCGAGGCCATGTCTCTACGTGCTAGGCTCGTCAAGTCAACATAAGTGTTTCACATGTATAAATCTGGCTTACACCCGTTGTATGCGAACGTTAGAATCTATCACACCCGATCATCACGTGGTGCTTCGAAACAATGAACCTTCGCAATGGTGCACAGTTAGGGGAAACACATTTCTTGAAATTTTAGTGAGGGGTCATCTTATTTATGCTGCTGTCGTTCTAAGAAAATAGGATGTAAACATGACAAACATCACATCCAAATCATAAAGTGACATGATATGTCCAATATCATCTTGCGCTTTTGATCTCCATCTTCGATGTGCGGCATGATCACCATCGTCACTGGCATGACACCATGATCTCCATCATTGTGTCTTCATGAAGTTGTCTCGCCAACTATTACTTCTACTACTATGGCTAACGGTTAGCAAAAAGTAAAGTAATTACATGGCGTTTATATTGACTCGCAGGTCATACAATAAATTAAGACAACTCCTATGGCTCCTGCCGGTTGTCATACTCATCGACATGCAAGTCTTGATTACTATTACAAGAACATGATCAATCTCGTACATCACATATATAATTCTTCACATCCTTTTGGCCATATCACATCACATAGCATACCCAGCAAAAACAAGTTAGACGTCCTCTAATTGTTGTTGCATGTTTTACGTGGCTGCTATGGGTTTCTAGCAAGAACGTTTCTTACCTATGCAAAAGCCACAAAAGTGATATGACAATTGCTATTTACCCTTCATAAGGACCCTCTTCATCGAATCTGATCCGACTAAAGTGGGAGAGACAGACACCCGCTAGCCACCTTATGCAACAAGTGCATGTCAATCGGTGGAACCTGTCTCACGTAAGCATACGTGTATGGTCGGTCCGGGCCTCTTCATCCCACAATGCCGCCGAATCAAGATAAGACTAGTAACGGTAAGCCAATTGAACAAATCATCGCCCACAACTACTTGTGTTCTACTCATGCATAGAATCTATGCATAGACCTAGCTCATGATGCCGCTGTTGGGTAACATAGTAATAATTCAAAAAAATCCTATGTGTCACCAAGATTAATCTAGGAGAAGCTAGCAATGAGAGAGAGGGAGTGCATCTTCATACCCTTGAAGATCGCTAAGCGGAAGCATTACAAGAACACGGTTGATGGAGTCGTACTCGCGACGATTCAAATCGCGGAAGATCTGATCCAAGCGCCGAACGGACGGCGCCTCCGCGTTCAACACGCGTACAGCCCGGGGACGTCTTCTCCTTATTGATCCAGCAAGGGGATAGGAGAAGTTGAGGGAGAACTCCGGTAGCACGACGGCGTGGTGGTGGAGCTCGTGGTTCTCCGGCAAAGCTTCGCTACGCTAAATAGAGGATGGGGAGGAGTTGGAGGGGGAGGGCTGCGCCAGGGGCAAGGGGTGCAACTCCCATGCACCTCCCCACTATATATAGGGGTGGATGGGGCCGGTTTCTTTCCCTCCAAATCCATTGGGGTGGTGGCAAAGGTGGGAGGAAAGAAATCCCAGCCTTTCCCTTCCTCGCCGATCATTATCCCCTCTTTTTAGGGATCTTGATCTTATCCCTTCGGGATATGATCTTATTCCTTCTAAGGGGGGATCTTGGTGCGCCATAACCAAGGGTGTGGGGCCTTCCCCCACTACCCACGTTCATGTGGTTCCCCTATGCAAGTGGGCCCCACTCCGGAACCTTCTAGAACCTTCCCGGTACAATACTGAAAAATCCCGAACATTTTCAGGTGGCCAAAATAGGACTTCCCATATATAAATCTTTACCTCTGGACCATTCCGAAACTCCTCGTGATGTCCGGGATCTCATTCGAGACTCCGAACAATTTCAGTAACCACATACAATTTCCATTACAACTCTAGTGTCACCGAACCTTAAGTGTGCAAGAGATTAGACTTCTACCGATCTCGCTTTTTTGGCAGTCTAACGAGGTTAAGACAAAATATCGCATGGCCAAAAGACCGGGGGGTCTTGGGATCAATAACCTCGAGGTGAAAAATAAGTGTCTGTTGAGCAAATGGCTTTATAGGTTATCACAGGATTCCGAGGGTATGTGGGCACAAATCCTCCGAAATAAATACTTGCCCTCCAAAACTCTAGCCCAGGTTACCGCAAGACCAAATGGTTCACCATTTTGGAAGGGACTCATGAGAGTGAAAGAAACCTTCTTCCATAGGGTGAAGTTTATTGTTGGGTGTTGGGGATATAACTACTAGTGTAACCCGCCCAGGAGGGGCCGGGTTACGCTATATTGATTCATCATATGAAGCCCAATATCAAGCTTGAAGATGGCGGTTCAGTTAAGGGCCCAAAGCCCACAGGCGACTTAAGGCCCGTAGTGATAAACCGCCATAATGACATGACTTGTATTGTAAGGCAAGATTAACTAGTCACCGAGCCGGACACTGTTTATGAGCCGGCCGGGACTCTGTAGGCCGCGGGGCATGAACCCGTGTATATAAGGGGATGACCCGGTGGCGGCTTAGGGCAAGTAACATCAAATCGAGAGCCAGGCATTGCGGATTCGCTCCCTTGTCATCGAAACTCTAGCAATTCCACCTCAACTGGATTAGGCTTTTACCTTCACCGCAAGGGGCCGAACCAGTATAATCCGCGTGTCCTTTGTCCCACTTTAACCCCTTTAAGCTTCCTAGTTGCGATGGCTCCACGTTTAAGTCCTTTCACAAGGACATATGCCGTGACAATTCCACGACATTGGGGATGGAACAACAACAAGGTTTTGGGAGGATACATGGTTAGGCGACACGCCGCTAGCTCTCCAATATCCTTCCCTGTATGATATTGCTCAACGTAAGGAAGATTACGTAGCAACGGTGTTGTAACACCCCGCATGTAACTTGCCATATTTGTAACTCCGAGTCTTGCCATTTCCGGCTATGTGATATGTTTTTCCCTCCGTTGTCGGGTGTTGTTTTTTCGTTTTGTATTTTGTCATGTCATGCATTTTCATATCATGTCATCATGTGCATTGCATTCGCATACGTGTTCGTCTCATGCATCCGAGCATTTTCCCCGTTGTCCGTTTTCCAATCCGGCGCTCCTATCTCCTCCGGTGCAACCCTCTAGTTTTCTTTCGTGTGCGTGTGTCAAACTTTCTCGGAATGGACCGAGGCTTGTCAAGTGGTCTTAATATACCACCCGGAGACTACCGGTCAAGTTTCGTTCCATTCGGAGGTCGTTTGGTACTCCAACGGTTAACCGGGCATCCGCAATGTCCATTTGAGTGTCCAGCAAAAAACCCCTCCAAAACCAGCCCAAAGCCCACCAAACTCTCTTCCATGCTCTAGGTCGTTCGATCACGATCGTGTGGGCGAAAACCGCACCTCATTTGGAGCCTCCTAGCTCCCTCTACCTATTTTTATGTGGGCATCCCGAAAAACGGATTCGCAGACGAACCCTAGCGTTTTTCCCACCGCGCCGCCGGACGCGTCCGTCCGCGCCGGACAACGTCCAACCGCCGCCGCCGCCGGCCCGCAGGCCCGTTTCCGGCCCCCGCGGCCCGAGCTGCGCCGCCGCCCGAGCCCGCGCCCGCACCGCGCCTCCGCCGCCTCTCCCGCCGCCGGCCGGCCCGCCGCCGCCGCCATCACCGCCGGCCGCCGCCGCGGCGCCCGTCCCCACCGCCGCGCGGCCGCCGCCGGGCATCGCCGCCTCCGGCCCCCTCCGCCTCCGCCGCCCCGCCGGCCTCGCCCTCCGGCCGTCGCCCCGCCGGTCCCCTCTCCCTCTCCGGCCGGCGAGCGCCCGAGCGAGCCCGAGCTCCACGAACCCCGATCCGATGTGGTAACTCCACCCCGTTGACTTCCCTCGCTCCGTGTTTTTTCTAAGTCTGAGAATTCTATCTGCAAGTGCTCCTGTTCCCGATGCAATAACATTGTGCATGTAGCTCCGATTCGCGCGTATGATATGTCAAATTGTTCGTCTCGTGATGCTCTTCATTTTGTTCAATAGAACAATTTTCATTAGAGGTCATCTTGATGCCCAAATCTTCGTTGGAAGAGGGCTAGTTGCTGTTAATCTCTGGTTCTTATCAGAACTTAGAGATTTGTCATTTTTGTTTCATTTATTCTGTGCATCTTTTGAGCATGAGCTCTACATGTGTTTTGAAGTATGCCATGCCATCTTTCCAGTGGTGTAGTCCATGTAGGACTTAGTGATTTCTCTAAGTCCTCGTCCGCTGTAATTTTGTTGCCATGTCAACTTGATGCTACAGAGAGATCCATGCATATTTTGGAGATGTTCAGTAAGGATGTTTTGTAGCTATAGTTGTAGTTGATCCATTCCTGCAATTGTTTGCAATTTTAGAGTACCATAGCATGACTCAATATTGCTCTACTTTTGCTATAAAATATTTCTGGCAGATTCTTAACATGACATGCATTTTTGCCAAGCTTATTGTAGTTGATCCATACATGATATGCAATTGTTCTTGCCATGGTTAGCTTCATAATCATGCCTTCTTGATGTAGGTATGCTTAGTTTGTCATGCATTGCTCTGTAGTGAGTGCATCAAGCTCACAAAGAGGCCTACATATTAATATTTCTGCCATGCTATGTTTTCTGCTAAGTCTGAAATCTGATAACGAAACTTGCTATGTTTACATGCTTGCTATCATATCTTCTGGTCCTTTTTGGCTTATGGTCAGTAAGGGACTTTTGTCATGTGCTTTTAGTAGAACACTACCATGCCTTGTTTTGCTATGTTAAGTTCATGTAGCATGTTGGTTTCGTGCTCTGAACATTGCTACCTGATGATGATTTCTGCCATGTCCAGTTTTTCACTAAGTCTGTGAACCTGTAATCTTTTGCACTTTTGCCATGCTTGTTTGAGCTTGATATGTTGTGAACTAGCCGTAGCTCAGTGTTCATCTTTTGTCAAGCTTCTCCTGTAGATTACTGCCATGTGCTTTGTTGCTATGTTGGGGTGCTTTAGCATTGTTACTTGTTGTATTTTAAGTGCTATCTTGTTGTTTATCGCAGATTAGTGTCATTCTTGTTTTGCTTGCCATTTGCAAACCGTGCATCCGATTCCGGTGATCTTTATATCGATTTCGACCGAAATCATCTCATCTTTCCAGTGGCATGCTTGGTTTGCCAAGTTACTGCCATGTTCATCCTTTTCCTTCCGAAGCACGCATAAGCAGCGCATATCATATCTTGCATATCATACATGTCTTGCATCATGTTGCTTGTGCATTTCTCGTTGTTGATTGTGGTTCCGTTTGTTTTGTTCTTGTCTTGGGTAGAGCCGGGAGACGAGTTCGTGAACGAGGAACCTGTCGAGTACGCTTACGAGGATCAAGCTTTCGACAACTCTGAGAATCTTGTAGGCAAGATGACCACCCCTCGAAATCACTTCTATCTTTGCTATGCTAGTTGTTCGCTCTATTGCCATGCTAGCTACCTGTCTCCTGCTATATCATGTCTCCTAATTTTAGCCATGTCAGCCTCTAACCATCCTTTCCTAGCAAACCGTTGTTTGGCTAAGTTACCGCTTTTGCTCAGCCCCTCTTATAGCGTTGCTAGTTGCAGGTGAAGTTGAAGTTTGTTCCATGTCGGAACATGGATATGTTGGGATATCACACAATCTCTTATTTAATTAATGCATCTATATATTTTGATAAAGGGTGGAAGGCTCGGCCTTATGCCTGGTGTTTTGTTCCACTCTTGCCGCCCTAGTTACTATTATACCGGGATTATGTTCCTTGAGTTTGCGTTCCTTACACGGTCGGGTGATTTATGGGACCCCCTTGACAGTTCGCCTTGAATAAAACTCCTCCAGCAAGGCCCAACCTTGGTTTTACCATTTGCGACCTATACCTTTTTCCCCCGGGTTTTCTAGAGCCCGAGGGTCATCTTTATTTTAAACCCCCGGGCCAGTGCTCCTCTGAGTATTGGTCCAAACTGTCAGTCGCCAGTGGCCACCAGGGGCAACTCTGGGCTGGCCTATCGGAAGCTTGGACAATCCGGTGTGCCCTGAGAACGAGATATGTGCAGCTCCTATCGGGATTTGTCGGCACATTCGGGCGGCTTTGCTGGTCTTGTTTTACCATTGTCGAGATGTCTTGTAAACCGGGATTCCGAGACTGATCGGGTCTTTCCGGGAGAAGGTTTATCCTTCGTTGACCGTGAGAGCTTATGATGGGCTAAGTTGGGACACCCCTGCAGGGTATTATCTTTCGAAAGTCGTGCCCGCGGTTATGAGGCAGATGGGAATTTGTTAATGTCCAGTTGTAGATAACTTGTCACTTGACCCTATTAAAATACACCAAGTGCGTGTGTAGCCGTGATGGTCTCTTCTCGGCGGAGTCCGGGAAGTGAACACGGTCTGTGTTATGTATGACGTAAGTAATTGTTCAGGACCTCTTCTTGGTCATTGCTAGATGACGTCCGTTCCTTTGCTTCTCTTCTCGCTCTCATTTGCGCAAGTTAGCCACCATATATGCTTTTGCCGCTGCAGCTCCACCTCTTTGCACCTCTTGTCCTATAAGCTTAAATAGTCTTGATCTCGCGGGTGTGAGATTGCTGAGTCCCCGTGACTCACAGTTTCATCCAAAACAGTTGCAGGTGCCGACGATGCCAGTGCAGATGATGGCTTCGATCTCAAGTGGGAGTTCGACGAGGAATGTGGTCGTTACTATGTGTCTTTTCCTGATGATCAGTAGTGGAGCCCAGTTGGGACGATCGGGGATCTAGCATTTGGGTTTGTCTTATTTTCATCTGGATTTTGACCGTAGTCGGTCTATATGATTGTATTTTGGATGATGTATGAATGATATTTAAGTATTGTGTGAAGTGGCGATTGTAAGCCAACTCTTTATCCCATTCTTGTTCATTACATGGGATTGTGTGAAGATGACCCTTCTTGCGACAAAACCACTATGCGGTTATGCCTCTAAGTCGTGCCTCGACACGTGGGAGATATAGCCGCATCGTGGGCATTACAGGTGCTGCAGACGGTACCTTTGAATATCCAGTTCAGGAGGTCTCTAGCAGGGGAACGATGGACCTCCTGGTTACACTTGGTCAAGAGGTTAATGGAAGTTCACCTATCAGATCAGGGGGGACACTTTTAATTGGAAGTTAACGGGTAACAGGGTGTTCACGGTTAAATCAATGTACCTGGATCTTATAAATTCTGGCATAATCCCACGATTGATTCACATTTGGCGAGTTAAGGTTCCCTTGCAAATTAAGATTTTTATGTGGTTTGTACACAAACAAGTGATCCTTACCAAAGATAACTTATTAAGGCGAAGATGGGTAGGTAGCTCGCGTTGTTGTTTTTGTGTTCATGATGAAACAATACAACACTTATTACTTGATTGCCCTCTCGCGAAGTTACTTTGGAGGTCTATTCATGTAGCCTTTAATATTATTCCTCCAGATAGCATTGAAGCGGTGTTTGGAATGTGGCTAAATGGAGTGACTACTCATATTGCGTCTAGTATTCACATTGGAATATGCGCACTTCTTTGGGCTATATGGAACTGCAGGAATGATATGATTTTTAACAAAAGACCTATGATTAACTTCTTGCAGGTTATCTTCAGGGCTACGGCATGGATCCGTACGTGGTCATTACTCACTCCTACGGCCTCCAGGGAGCAGCTGGTTACTGGATGCAACCGACGGGAGATGGTAGCACGGGTTATTTTCAATCGGTTTGGATGGCGGTCGCTTCATAGGATAGGTCCTTAGTGATTCTCCGTCTAGCCGGTTGTGGCTTTGAGTTATGTACTCTATATTTTTTGCTCCTTTTGTGAGCTGTACTTTGCAGACCAGACTTTGTTGATTCATCTTTTTCTAATAAAATGGCCGCATGCATCTCTCTGATGCAGAGGCCGGGGGATGACCTCCTTTTCAAAAAAACTTATATTATTTTGTGAGTTTCTAAACAGCATGGTAATTTACTTTGGTTATAAAATTAGTCCTAATATGATAGGCATCCAAGAGGGATATAATAAAAACTTTCATATAAAGTGCATTGAATACTATGAGAAGTTTGATTCTTTACGATTGTTTTGATATATGAGGATGGTGATATTAGAGTCATGCTAGTAAGTAGTTGTGAATTTGAGAAATACTGGTGTTAAAGTTTGTGAGACCCGTAGCATGCACGTATGGTGAACCGTTATGTGATGAAGTCGGAGCATGATTTATTTATTTTTGTCCTCCTTATGAGTGGCGGTCGGGGACGAGCGATGGTCTTTTCCTACCAATCTACCCCCCTAGGAGCATGCACGTAGTACTTTGTTTCGACGACTAATAGATTTTTGCAATAAGTATGTGAGTTCTTTATGACTAATGTTGAGTCCATCGAGTATATGCACTCTCACCTTTCCACCATTGCTAGCCTCTCTAGTACCACGCAACTGAAGGAAATATGCCCTAGAGGCAATAATAAAGTTGTTATTTATATTTCCTTATATCATGATAAATGTATATTATTCATGCTAGAATTTTATTAACTAGAAACTTAGTACATGTGTGAATACATAGACAAAATAGAGTGTGCCTAGTATGCCTCTACTTGACTAGCTCATTAATCAAAATGGTTATGTTTCCTGACCATAGACATGTGTTGTCATTTGATGAATGGGATCACATCATTAGAGAATGATGTGATGGACAAGACCCATCCGTTAGCTTGGCATAATGATCGTTTAGTTTTATTGCTATTGCTTTCTTCATGACTTATACATGTTCCTCTGACTATGAGATTATGCAACTCCCGAATACCGGAGGAACACCTTGTGTGCTATCAAACGTCACAACATAACTGGGTGATTATAAAGATGCTCTACAGGTGTCTCCAAAGCCGGGGCGGAGCTAGGATTTGGGTATGGGGGGGCCAAGCCGAGTAAATAGAAAAATCAAGTGGAAAAGATAACCATAGAGAACTAGGTTGAGAACTTGCAAATCAGCCTCATTAGGTAGTTTCCCCAAAAAAAAAAATTTCGGTAGTTGAAAACTCGAAGCAGCTAGCTTAGGAAACAATTAATCTTAACAATGTTTTGCGGCGTTTTTTTCGTAGTTGCTGAATTTTAATCTCAGTATTAGTTGTATTGTATATGTTCGACATAGGAATTTTTTGCATCACAAATAGGAATTCGTACAAAATAGTTTGCATCACGATAATTTCTAGGACACTCAAAAGATATGAATTCTTGACAGCATCTCAAATCACACAACCAAAGAACTAAAATCTGAAATTTCAAGACTGATACAACAAGATGAGAAACTGAGAGATAAGAATAGTGATGTAATTATAACCTTGGCTGAAACAGTAAAGTAGGTTGCATCGCCGATCCGCGGTACTGAATCAGATGGTGAGCAGCAGAGAAGGGAGAGCAAGGCAGGCGGACGGGAAGGGCACGGGACGGCGACGGCGGCGCCTAATCCCACGTACACGCTAATCACGGGGAACGTGGCTTCCAGGAGATAGGTGTTTGGTCAGGAGCGGAGGCTAACTTGCCCAATCTAAACGGTAGTGGGCTTATACATGGGCCTTTTTTCTTTTATCCAGATTAGGGGGGCAAGTACTTGTGCACGGGCAATGCTCTCGCTAATTATGTATACCTGCCGCATCTTTGCTCGATCGTTGGGGGGGCCTGGCCCCTGCTCGTCCCCCTGGCTCCACCACTGCTCCAATGGTGTTTGTTGGGTTGGCATAGATCGAGATTAGGAGTTGTCACTCCATGTATCGGAGAGGTATCTCTGGGCCCTCTCGGTAATGCACATCACTATAAGCCTTGCAAGCAATGTGACTAATGAGTTAGTTATGGGATGATGCATTACGGAACGAGTAAAGAGACTTGCCGGTAACGAGATTGAACTAGGTATGATGATACCGATGATCGAATCTCGGGCAAGTAACATACCGATGACAAAGGGAACAACGTATGTTGTTATGCGGTTTGACTGATAAAGATCTTCGTGGAATATGTAGGAACCAATATGAACATCCAGGTTCCGCCATTGGTTATTGACCGGAAGTGAGTCTCGGTCATGTCTACATAGTTCTCGAACCCGTAGGCTCCGCACGCTTAATGTTCGATGACGATCGATATTATGAGTTTATGTGTTTTGATGTACCGAAGGTAGTTCAGAGTCCCGGATGTGATAACGGACATGACGAGGAGTCTCGAAGTGGTCGAGACATGAAGATTGATATAATGGCAGGTTACGTTTGGACACCGGAATGGTTCCGGATGAGTTCGGGCATTTACTGGAGTACCGGGGGGTTACCAGAACCCCCCGGGGGGTCAATGGGCCTTCATGGGCCTTAGTGGAAGAGAGAGGAGGCGGCCAAGAGGTGGGGCGCGCCCCCCTAAGCCCAATCCGAATTGGGGAGGGGGGCCGGCCCCCCTTTTCTTCTTCCCCTCTTCCCCTTCCTTCCCCCTCCTAGTTGGACTAGGAAAGGGGGGAAACCTACTCCTAGTAGGAGTAGGAATCCCCCCTCGGGGGCGCACCATGAGGCCGGCCGCCCCCCTCCTCCCCTCCTTTATATACGGGGAAGGGTGGCACCCCATAGACACACAAGTTGACAGTTGTCTTAGCCGTGTGCGGTGCCCCCCTCCACAGATTTCCACCTCGGTCATATCGTTGTAGTGCTTAGGCGAAGCCCTGCGTCGGTAACTTCATCATGACCGTCATCACGCTGTCGTGCTGACGAAACTCTCCCTCGGCCTCAGCTGGATCAAGAGTACAAGGGACGTCACCGAGCTGAACGTGTGCAGATCACGAAGGTGCCGTGCGTTCGGTACTTGATCGGTTGGATCGCGAAGACGTTCGACTACATCAACCGCTTTACTTAACGCTTCCGCTTTCGGTCTACGAGGGTACGTGGACACACTCTTCCCGCTCGTTGCTATGCATCACCTAGATGGATCTTGCGTGTGCGTAGGAATTTTTTTGAAATTACTGCTTTCCCCAACAGTGGCATCCGAGCCAGGTCTATGCGTAGATGTTATATGCACGAGTAGAACACAAAGAGTTGTGGGCGATAATATTCATACTGCTTACCAGCATGTCATACTTTGATCCGGCGGTATTGTTGGATGAAGTGGCCCAGACCGACATTACATGATCGCGTTCATGAGACTGGTTCTACCGCCGTGCTTCGCACCCAGGTGGCCAGTGGGTGTCTGATTCTCCAACTTTAGTTGAATCGAGTGTGACTACGCCTGGTCCTTGTTGAAGGTTAAAACAGCAAACTTGACGAAAAATCATTGTGGTTTTGATGCGTAGGTAAGAACGGTTCTTGCTAAGCCCATACCAGCCACGTAAAACTTGCAACAACAAAGTAGAGGACGTCTAACTTGTTTTTGCAGGGCATGTTGTGATGTGATATGGTCAAGACGTGATTATATAAATTGTTGTATGAGATGATCATGTTTTGTAACATAGTTATCGGCAACTGGCTGAAGCCATATGGTTGTCGCTTTATTGTATGAAATGCAATCGCCATGTAATTGCTTTACTTTATCACTAAGCGGTAGCGATAGTCGTAGAAGCAATAGTTGGCGAGATGACTACGATGCTACGATGGAGATCAAGGTGTCAAGCCAGTGACGATGGTGATCATGACGGTGCTTTCGAGATGGGGATCAAAGGCACAAGATGATGATGGCCATATCATATCACTTATATTGATTGCATGTGATGTTTATCCTTTATGCATCTTATTTTGCTTAGTACCGCGATAGCATTATAAGATGATCTCTCACTAAATTTCAATGTATAAGTGTTCTACCTGAGTATGCATCGTTGCTATAGTTCATCGTGCCGAGAGACCACGTGATGATCGGGTGTGATAAGCTCTACATTCACATACAACGGGTGCAAGCCAGTTTTGCACACGCAGAATACTCGGGTTAAACTTGACGAGCCTAGCATATGCAGATATGGCCTCACTGAGACCGAAAGGTCGAGCGTGAATCATATAGTAGATATGATCAACATAGTGATGTTCACCATTGAAAACTACTCCATCTCACGTGATGATCGGACATGGTTTAGTTGATTTGGATCACGTGATCACTTAGATGATTAGTGGGTGACCGACACATGGCATCCACCATAACGGGTCGCCGTTAAGCTATCGGGTCCGGTTTTGGATCCGATAACCCGCTAACAGCCACGAAGAATGACGATTTTCCACGTGTAAAATTCTCATTGGCCGACGGAACCACGTGTCAGCTCCGCGTTGGCACAAGTGCCACTCATCCAATGGGCGAGATGCGCCTATGATATGTCGACACGTGGACCCGCCCAATAGTTGCCCATTCAGGTAAAAAGGCCGGGCCTGTCAGAATAAGCGGGCCGGCCAATTAGCAGCCTACTTGAGTCAGGCCCATACAAGTTACACAGAATCGGCCCATCAAAGGCCCATTCTACATTTGACAATTTCCATCCCATCATCAGTTTTAGCCCGTTAACGGCCCGCTACGTCTTTGGGCCCAATTGCGGCCCGTGCTTCTTTCCGCCTGTTAGCGGCCCATCGTCAGTTCTAGCCTGTTAACAGCCCGGAACGTCTTTTGGCCTTTTCTCGGCCCATTCTGCAATTGGGCCAATTCTAGCCCGCTGTGACTTTAGGCTTGTAATCGGCCCATTCGGTAAATGGGCCAACTCCAAGCCCATTTTGTCTATCGGCCTATTAACGGCCCGCACAACAGTTGGGCCTTTGACTTTAGGTCCATTAGGGGCCCACGTTCAGCATGGCATCATTTCAGCCCAGCGCGACTTTCGGCCTTTTAAAAGCCTAGTTTGCAAATTGGGACACCTCTGCCCCATAACACTTTCGGCCTCTTACTGGCCCGTAAAGTAAAAGGGCCGAGACAAAATTGACATATATTTCGGCCTGCTAGAGGCCCGCGGGCCATTTCCATTTATACGTCCCTATCGAGCTTTTGGCCTATTAACGGCCTGCTAAGAGCCGTTGTTACAGTGGGCCACATCATTTGGGGTCCACTTAATATTATTTTGACCAGCTCAATTAAGGCCCGCTTTGACTACACATGTTTGTTCGTTTGTATGGCATCCAGGAAATGTTTGGGCGTGTGGGCCCCCGTTTCAACGATATAGCATATTGAAGAATTATCCTACTCTATACTATCGCCTCTAAAAAACATACACTATACAATAAAAAGACTAAGGCATAGAAACGTAGAATAATCCTACACTAAGACTATACAATAAAAAGAAATTATAGTCGAATATACCCACTAGGCATTATAGTTCCACACCAGTGATAATAAAGTGTACACAAACAGCAAATTACATACACTGGACAAATAAAGCTCATACATCATGGACACGCATCAACAAAACTTACCATTTGAACTATAATCTCTTCAGAAAATAGGATTGGCCGGGATTCAGATAGCACAAATTTCAGTCTGCAAAATCTCCAATTCCTTCGTGCTTACCTCAATGTCTTGTTTCATTTTTTGACTCCTGCATCTAATACCTGCATGTCCAGTCTCAACTTGTTGATTGTACGTTGAGAATCATGTACACATTGTCTTGCCACCTCTAGTTGATGCTCAAGAACATCAGCACATTCCAATTCCAATCCATAATCATTCGGTAACAGCCATGCCGCACTGCTCGCAGATCTTTGTGTTGAAGTCACTTCATCCTGAAATGTTTCTGTAAGTACACATGACTAGGGCAAATATATAGTTACAACAATGAAGCGAGCAAGACTGACTATTTTGTACATGGCAAAACAGGACTAACAATAATGTTACACGTCATGGAGCATAAGTAGGTGATATTTTAAAAATTATAAAAATGTTAGTCTGTGCAGCCTGCATACAGAAATCTCTCTTAGCTCACCAGAGGAGCATGATGTTGGGGCCAAATCCAAAACACAAACAAGTTACAAATTTAGATAGCACGTTGCGTATAAGTAAGCAAGCAGTTGGCCATTCTATAGCTCAATTAAAGTCTTAGGGAGCATAATGAACAGCAGAGGGATTCATACAAACCTACTACAGCAAGCAAAGCTATGCAATCATTAGCCTAGTATAAACTAGATTGTGAGCCTCATGCAGTAATGGTTGGTTAATAGACTTCAAAGCTTCGGGCACACTTCGCCAGAGTAATTAAATGGTAAGGCCTTTAATTATGTCAACTAATAGTTATACAAGTACCCAACATCATGCATCATTGTTTGGGCATCTCATTAACTGAGCACAGATAAAGCAATTAAAAAGAGCAAATTAACTATGCCTGAAACAAACAAGGAATTGAACTGTTGAGTTGGATATAGTGACTTACCTTAACTGGTTGAACAGGCTTAGTGCTGCTCCTACTTCTCTTGCAAGGCTCCTTCCTAACATCTTGTACTTGGAAATCCTCAATCTTATCTTCATATCACCCCCTCTGCAAGGTGACACAAACTAGTTACTCGTCTCCTTGGAAGATAAATATGCATACTTTCCAGTCTGTGAACAACACAAAAGGATGAGATTATAACAAAACAACACCACATAATAAAATATGCCACATCTCTTGAACTTGCACACAATGAAATGAGCATTTACTATGTGTGCACTATGTAAAAACTAGGCATACCTTTGAACTGTATCTCCAGGTACTCTTGGAGAGCCTACTTTAGTGTACAACCATACCTTTATGTCACCTATGAGTTAGACAAGCCCCCACAAAAGCAGCCCTTAGTGTTTAAATCATTGACATGCTCTGTTAGAGTGTTAGGTCAAGAACAATAAGTAATCAAAGCAAACAGTTCCGGTATGGCTGGCTGATGCAAACAAGCAATTGAACAGATGTATCAAGAAAAGAAGCAAAGAAGGAGGCTTAAAGACCATCACTTGACTGACCAGATTTAAGGGGCATTTAAACATCATGTGCAACGTATGAACTAACATAAACATTGCATATTCCAGATTCTACAATGGAATGCACATGTATTAGGTTATGCCATGTATGATGATGCCTAATTGTACACTATAGCAGGAAGGAGTGATTCATTATTGCATGCAGAATTGAATTGCAGGTTAAGGGCTAGTTCTATTCCACCTTTTCAGAGCTTATTGTCAAAATAAGCCATAAATGTCAAAATAAGCCATAAAAGATGCAAAGAAGTCATTTTTGAGTTATGGGCTTGGGCTTAACTTATTTCGCTTTGGAGGGGGGAGTTTCGGGTAGAATATCACTAAAAATTGAAGGGAAGGGGAATAGTGAAATGACTCTATTGTCTGCCTATATTACACTCAAAATGCAATTGCGCTACCCGCTTGCATCTCCTCTCCCCTTTCCCTCTACCTCGATCCCCTGCCTACAGCGCTAGGGTTCCTCCAGCGAGTCGTCGCCACTGGTCCCATCTGGCCTGGTCCTCGATGATGCTCTGTCCAGCTAGGCTACATGGCCGGCGGGTAGGGCAAAATATCCTTGGTTGCTCCTCCCTCTGGCGCCGCCCCTCATTCTCACGGTCTCCAGCAGTTGCTCCACTGTGGTCCATCGAACGCACTACTCCGACGGGGGCCGCACAACTACTGCTGATGCCACACTGCGGCCGAAGGCACCTTATTCCCCCTCCCCTCCTCCCAGGCCGTGGCCTTGAGGTTCTGTTGAAGGATGAGCTCATCCAACAAGGTGAGGATCTCCTCTGATTTTTTGCCAAATTTTCATTCTGATCCACTATACGATGAATTGCTATGAGCTGCTTCTGCTGCTGCTATATGATGCATTGCTATGAGCTACTCCTCTGCTACTAAATGATGAATTGCTATGAGCTGCTGCTGCTATATGATGAATTGCTATGACCTGCTACTGCTACTATATGATGAGTTGCTATAAGCTGCTCCTGCTGCTGCTATATCACTACTGCAGGATGCTGCTAACGTGACACTATGATCAGAGACCCTTTCACGAAACTGTGCGCGATGCATTAATCACAAACGGGGATGTAAAAAACCATCAAAAAGGTGCAAAACGTTTGCAATGGAGGATACATCAAACACGGTTCAGATTTTAGTTGCGTGTGCGATCCAGGGCATACGGTTCAGTCCAATGAACCATTTGCGATGAGGCGGAATAAAAGAAATGGGCAGCCTGATGAAGGCGTGTGCGATGTACACATACGGTTCACTCGGATGAACTGTTTGTGATTAGGCAACACAAAAGAAACGATCAGCCAGATCAAGGTGTGCGCGATGTACAGCATACAGTTCACTCGGATGAACTATTTGTGATTAGGCAACACAAAAGAAACGGTCAGCCAGATCAAGGTGTGTGCGATGTACGACATGCGGTTCACCCGTATGAACTGTTTGCGTTGAGGCAAGAGAACAGAAACGGTTCAATATAACAAATACCATAAATATTGCAAGGTTCAAATTCAAAGATTACAACGCCCAAATTCAAACATTGCCTGATGCGTCATTTCTGAAAAGGGATCAGCCGCTGACAAGTCATGTATGGGTTTGACACAATAACTTCCAATTGCTTTGCCATATGCTCTTCCAATACGAAGTTTGGCATTTTTGGAGGCACTTCCATTCCGCAGTACCAGCCGCCTCTGATAATCATACCATTGATATTTCCTAATTAAATGTGTGTTCAACCTCAGTACCCTTAGCACCTTTGCTCTGGCAAGAAAGAACATGGCGAGTGTAATCTTCGGTGGGGTCCTTCGGTAGGAGTTCAAAGTAATATTTGAGAGATGCAGATCCAGGCATTCGATGTGATTGTCGTTATCAACATCTTCCACCGGGCCTAATATGCACTGCAAAAGAAGAGAATGTGTTAGTGCCTACATGCAGTTTTGAACACTGCTACATGCCCATTTGGTTTGCAGGATTTGTAAAATGCACCAACGTGCCATCTTCGATCTGTCATGATTAACATGGGCATTAATTTGATTACAATCTAGAAACATGTAGCCTTCTTCACAAGAGGTTGGATTGGATGAAAAAATCCCTAAGAAAACTAGTACAGATGTATCCAAAGGAGAAATGCTTATGGACGATTGTAACCATATGAATGAAACAACCAATATGGTGTGGGGGTGTATGTCCTAAAATCCTCCAAAATTCCTTCAGAAATCATAGTACATAGTCATTGTAAACTTGGGAAAAGGTGCAAAAAATTGAACTCCCTTATGGTTAACATTTAACAGGAAAGGAACATCACCTCGATATACAGCTTCTTCATGCACGGAAAACATCTCAGGCAACTGAAAACTTGGTCCAGGTTGGGTATGACAGATTCTAGTGCCAAGACCTTCACTGTGCCTAGAGTCTGGGTGAAGCTTCGCTGGATGACAGACGAACATACATCTTCAAAACTAGAAATAACATTGATATCAAGAAGGAGAGGTATATAAGGCGACTGTTGTACCTGAAAGTTGTAGTATTTGACAGACGAGTAGCCCACGACTTTCAATTTTGGCGCACAAATGACATTGATTCTTGTTGGACCTTGTTGATCAACTACAAGTAATCTCTCAAGTGAAGGTGTGTCCTAGATGACCATATTGTGGTCCACCTTTTGTGATCTCTTGGTGCAGCACCAGCAACAGACATAAATAGTGCGGAGAGTCCTGGAGGTGATGTGCAAGGTACTCGACCAATTCATCGCCTGAAGACGAAGGAACTCGAGTGTAGTACAGCCACGGAGCAGGAGCTCCATGTCATCCTTTGGGATGCGGACGGCGATGAGCTCGAGGTGCTTCAGTCATGGTAGAAAAAGAGCTGGCGCGTCATTAAGGGGGATGGCAGTTCATGAACTTGGTGAGGCACGGACGTTGGCAGCAAGCTCATATGCCCATCATTATAACATAACTTCTCGAGTTGATCTATGCGGGATTGGAACCACTCGTCAAGCTTGCCTCGCTCCCTGCCATTGGAACGGAACTTGCCCATGATAAGGTCTTTGATTGGGCCATGGTGACTGCCGAGGATCTGGGAGAACGCATCCAAGCTTTGGCGATAGCCATGGCCGAGCTTGTGGGCGTGGAGGAGGTCGACAGGGGTGCGGAGCCATAGGGTGTGCCACCGCCGGGAAACGGCGGCTGTCCTCGCCCGATTTCTGATTGGGAGGAGGGATATGATGACTATCAACATATTATCGGGGAGGTTGTTGATGAAGTCTACGCCCGCTGGAGTCGCTTCCGGTTCTTTCTCGACCCACATCCGCTTGTTGGCACCATCGTTCTGCACCTCGTCGGTGGGGACGGGAACCTGTGTCTCCATATTCATGCTGTGCTCTGGTGCTTCAGCAGCCCCGGCATCGCCGCTCCCTCCGATGGGGCGCTTCGGCGGCATCCTCGTACACTGACGGCTTTGAGGACTCAGAGCGGTGTCGAGGATGTGGGCGGAGAGAGAGGAATTGTGTGTGTGGCAAGGATGGGCGGTGCGGCCGCTCGGTGGCGCCATTAATATAGACCAGTGGGAGCGAGGTGGGCGGTGGTCCAAGGTTGTCTCGGTTCCCGGTGAGAACGACTGCTTAATCTCTAGCATGAATGAAATCTATGCTTAATTACTGAATTTTAGTTGCAAAAAATAGATAGTGATATTGATTTTTAGCTGCATATTTTGACAAATCGCAGTGTCTCTTGGCTTAGCGCCAAAGTTTGGCTTTAATTTGCATACCGTAATCTGAACCATTTGCTTTGAAGAGATGCACAGATCCTCTGTTGAACAGCTTGTACGCTTCCCGGCGAGCCTGCGCACCGGACTGCGCTCGCACGCCTCCCGTTCAGTCAAGCAGCTGTCAACACGGCACCTCCTATAGCCATTAAAACCAAGACACGTGGCGTCACGTGAATGGTTAACTGAACGCACAGGGTTTGAATTATACAAACGTTTGAGATATGAATGTGACAACTATTTTTTTCAAAATGCCTTTGTTGGTTGTCATTATTCGAGTGCGCCTTCTCTCAAAATGGACACGAAAAATACCACAGCATGTCGGGTGCCCTTCCATGATAGCATGCCAACTTTCATCAATTTCAGACGAGTTTTGGATTTACTAGAATTTCAAAACCAGGCATCTCAATGTTTTGCTGGCAACCAACGGTGCCCTGGTGTTTGAAATTCATTCCCATTTCTTGCATGGGACCTAAGCATGCACCCAAGGACACAGATTTGATTTTTCATCCAATTTATATCCACTGGCGCATGCGCATGTAGTTCAAATTTGAATTATGCACATAAATGCATTGAAAACTCAGCTAATGCATAAAAGTGTCCAAACGAACCCCGAAAAATCACAAAAATTCACACAACACTCCTGTTGTTCTATGTTGACACGAGAAAAAAAAACTTGAAAGCAATAAGAGGCAATCGATATCATTTCGTCCCCAAAGGTGGGATGTTCCCTACCGAAAACCATCATGCTTGTTGTGAGAAGCTCCGGTTTGTGAGAAGCATATACCCAAACCTTCCCCAAATGGAACAAAACATGTACCACGGCGTGTTGATGCCCTTCCATGATAGCGTGCCAAGTTTCATGAATTTCAGACAAGATTTGGATTTACTAGAATTTAAAAACCAAGCATCTCAATGTTTTGCCGGCAATCAACGGTGCCCTTGTGTTTGAAATTCATTCCCATTTCTTGCATGGGACCTGAGCATGCACCCAAGGACACAGATATGATTTTCAACCAATTTATATGCACTGGAGCATGCGCATGTAGTTCAAATTTGAATTATGCACATAAATGCATTGAAAACTCAGTTAATGCATAAAAACGTCCAAACGAACCCCGAAAAATCACAAAAATTCACAGAACACTCCTGTTGTTCTATGTTGACACGAGAAAAAAACTTGAGAGCAATAAGAGGCAATGGATATCGTTTCGTCCCCAAAGGTGGGACGTACCCTACCGAAAACAATCATGCTTGTTGTGAGAAGCTCCGGTTTATGAGAAGCACATACCCAAACCTGCCCCAAATGGGACAAAATTTGTACCACGGCATGTTGATGCCGCTCCATCCATGATAGCATGCCAAGTTTCACAAATTTTAGACGAGTTTTGGATTTACTAGAATTTAAAAACCAGCCATCTCAATGTTTTGCCGCCAATCAACGGTGCCCTGGTATTGGAAATTCATTCCCATTTCTTGCATGGGACCTCAGCATGCACCCAAGGACACATATTTGATTTTTCAACCAATTTATATGCACTGGAGCATGCGCATGTAGTTCAAATTTGAATTATGCACATAAATGCATTGAAAACTCAGTTAATGCATAAAAATGTCCAAACGAACCCTGAAAAATCACAAAAATTCACACAACGCTCCTGATGTTCTTTGTTGACACGAGAAAAAAAACTTGAAAGCAATAAGAGGCAATAGATATCTTTCATCCCCAAAGGTGAGACGTTCCCTACCGAAAACCATCATGCTTGTTGTGAGAAGCTCTGGTTTGTGAGAAGCGTATACCCAAACCTGCCCCAAACGGGACAAAATTTGTACCACGGCATGTTGATGCCGCTCCATGATAGCATGCCAAGTTTCATGAATTTCACACAAGTTTTGGATTTACTAGAATTTAAAAACCAGGCATCTCAATGTTTTGCCGGCAATCAATGATGCCCTGGTGTTTGAAATTCATTCCCATTTCTTGCATGGGACCTAAGCATGCACCCAAGGACACATATTTTATTTTTCAACCAATTTATATGCACTGGAGCATGCGCATGTAGTTCAAATTTGAATTATGCACATAAATGCATTGGAAACTCAGTTAATGGATAAAAATGACCAAACGAACCCCAAAAAATCACAAAAATTCACACAACACTCCTATTGTTCTTTGTTGACATGAGCAAAAAACTTGAAAGCAATAAGAGGCAATGGATACCGTTTTGTCCCCAAAGGTGGCACGTTCCCAACCGAAAACGATCATGCTTGTTGTGTGAAGCTCCGGTTTGTGAGAAGAATATACCCAAACCTGCCCCAAATGGGACAAAATTTGTACCACGGCATGTTGATGCCGATCCATGATAGCACACCAAGTTTCATGAATTTCAGACGAGTTTTGGATTTACTAGAATTTAAAAACCAGGCATCTCAATGTTTTGCCGGCAATCAACGGTACCCTGGTGTTTGAAATTCATTCCCATTTCTTGCATGGGACCTAATCAGGCACCCAAGGAAACATATATGATTTTTCCACCAATTTATATGCACTAGAGCATGCGCATGTAGTTCAAATTTGAATTATGCACATAAATGCATTGAAAACTCAGTTAATTCATAAAAATGTCCAAACGAACCCTGAAAAATCACAAAAATTCACAAAAGACTCTTGTTTCTTTGAACAGGAAACATTAGCAAAGGCTCCTACTATATTGTATTAAGAGGTGTCACCACTGTACATAGTATATTTACAACAGATTGGGGGGGAGAGAAGTCCTAACCTTTTGGTGTAGGGGGGAGAAGATAAAACAAAAGGAGCTAAGTAAGAGAGGCTACGAAGTCTAGCACCAGAGGCCTACACGCCTCCTTAACTATGTGCTGGAGCAAAGAAAAATCAGTAATAAACCTAACTAGCTAGGATTGTAACGTAGGGTTCACAGCTCTAAAGTGCTTGTTGTTCCTTTCTTTCCATAAGCTCCATGCAGCGAGGAGGAACTTTTCCAGAAGCATCTTCATGGCACGGCTCTCTTTTTTGTCTTGAATGGCTTGGAACCTGCTGGCAAACGGCTCCCAGTTGAGATTAAGGCGTGCCCAACACTAACGGCTGAAGGAGCAGGTGAATGTCAACCGTTTCTTCAACATCAAGACCACATAAAAGACATGTATGGTCATCACCAATGTCGTAGTGCCTCCTCTTCAACATGTTGCGCGTGTTGAGCCTGTCATTGAAGAGTAGCCAACCAAAAACCTTTATTTTCATTGTACACTTGGATTTCCAAATCCACTGGAAGATCGCATGCGCCTGGATGTCTCGGAAGTAGTGATTGTAGTAATTAGTAGACTTGAATATTGCCTTGCCCCAGACATAGTGCCACACATCGGAGGCAGCCGAAGAGGGTTGAAACTGGGTTGTTTTGGTTTGGATGTCTTGAATCTCAGCATGCGCCTGCGGGGACAAAGGGAGGTGGAAGGCCTCATGGAGCGACGTGATGCGCAAGAAATCCTTGACCGAGGCATCCTCTAGAGTCGTGTAGGAGAAAGCCCGAGGATGCGAAAGCATGAGAGTTTCTTGGGCCCAAAGGTCTTTCCAGAAAAGAGTGGTGGGTCCACAAACCACGTTGACCATCGAGATCCACCTAAACATGGGAGTGAGCTTGAGGATCTCACGCCACCAAAAGGAGCCCACTGGGTCCGCGGCATGCGGGATTTTGTCGTTGTAGTATGCATCCCAGGTAAGTTGCACCCACGGAACATCCATTTTATTATAAAACTTGTGCAGAAACTTCATGAGCAGCGCTTCATTTTGTAGCCGAAGATTTAGAACTCCAAGGCCACCTTTGTTCTTAGGCTTGCAAACCATGTCCCAAGCCACCAGGGAATTCCATTTCTCCCCGCGGTCGGTTTTCTTGATCCAGAGGCAACGACGTCTGATCTTGTCCAACATTTCAATCAACTTTGGAGGGAGCTGCAGGGAGCACATGGCCAAAACACTCCTGTTGATTTTTATTGACATGAGAAAAAAACTTGAAAGGAATAAGAGGCAATGGATATCGTTTTGTCCCCAAAGGTGGGAGGTTCCCTACCGAAAACCATCATGCTTGTTGTGAGAAGCTCCGGTTTGTGAGAAGCATATACCCAAACCTGCCCCCAAATGGGACATCATTTGTACCACGGCATGTTGATGCCGCTCCATGATAGCATGCCAAGTTTCCTGAATTTTTTGCGAGTTTTGGATTTACTAGATTTAAAAACCAGGCATCTCAATGTTTTGCCGACAATCAACGGTGCCCTTGTGTTTGAAATTCATTCCCATTTCTTGCATGGGACCTGAGCATGCACCCAAGGACACAGATATGATTTTCAACCAATTTATATGCACTGGAGCATGCGCATGTAGTTCAAATTTGAATTATGCACATAAATGCATTGAAAACTCAGTTAATGCATAAAAACGTCCAAACGAACCCCGAAAAATCACAAAAATTCACAGAACACTCCTGTTGTTCTATGTTGACACGAGAAAAAAACTTGAGAGCAATAAGAGGCAATGGATATCGTTTCGTCCCCAAAGGTGGGACGTACCCTACCGAAAACAATCATGCTTGTTGTGAGAAGCTCCGGTTTATGAGAAGCACATACCCAAACCTGCCCCAAATGGGACAAAATTTGTACCACGGCATGTTGATGCCGCTCCATCCATGATAGCATGCCAAGTTTCACAAATTTTAGACGAGTTTTGGATTTACTAGAATTTAAAAACCAGCCATCTCAATGTTTTGCCGCCAATCAACGGTGCCCTGGTATTGGAAATTCATTCCCATTTCTTGCATGGGACCTAAGCATGCACCCCAAGGACACATATTTGATTTTTCAACCAATTTATATGCACTGGAGCATGCGCATGTAGTTCAAATTTGAATTATGCACATAAATGCATTGAAAACTCAGTTAATGCATGAAAATGTCCAAACGAACCCTGAAAAATCACAAAAATTCACACAACGCTCCTGATGTTCTTTGTTGACACGAGAAAAAAACTTGAAAGCAATAAGAGGCAATAGATATCTTTCATCCCCAAAGGTGAGACGTTCCCTACCGAAAACCATCATGCTTGTTGTGAGAAGCTCTGGTTTGTGAGAAGCGTATACCCAAACCTGCCCCAAACGGGACAAAATTTGTACCACGGCATGTTGATGCCGCTCCATGATAGCATGCCAAGTTTCATGAATTTCAGACAAGTTTTGGATTTACTAGAATTTAAAAACCAGGCATCTCAATGTTTTCCCGGCAATCAATGATGCCCTGGTGTTTGAAATTCATTCCCATTTCTTGCATGGGACCTAAGCATGCACCCAAGGACACATATTTTATTTTTCAACCAATTTATATGCACTGGAGCATGCGCATGTAGTTCAAATTTGAATTATGCACATAAATGCATTGGAAACTCAGTTAATGGATAAAAATGACCAAACGAACCCCAAAAAATCACAAAAATTCACACAACACTCCTATTGTTCTTTGTTGACATGAGCAAAAAACTTGAAAGCAATAAGAGGCAATGGATACCGTTTTGTCCCCAAGGTGGCACGTTCCCAACGAAAACGATCATGCTTGTTGTGTGAAGCTCCGGTTTGTGAGAAGAATATACCCAAACCTGCCCCAAATGGGACAAAATTTGTACCACGGCATGTTGATGCCGCTCCATGATAGCACACCAAGTTTCATGAATTTCAGACGAGTTTTGGATTTACTAGAATTTAAAAACCAGGCATCTCAATGTTTTGCCGGCAATCAACGGTACCCTGGTGTTTGAAATTCATTCCCATTTCTTGCATGGGACCTAATCAGGCACCCAAGGAAACATATATGATTTTTCAACCAATTTATATGCACTAGAGCATGCGCATGTAGTTCAAATTTGAATTATGCACATAAATGCATTGAAAACTCAGTTAATTCATAAAAATGTCCAAACGAACCCTGAAAAATCACAAAAAATCACAAAAGACTCTTGTTTCTTTGAACAGGAAACATTAGCAAAGGCTCCTACTGTATTGTATTAAGAGGTGTCACCACTGTACATAGTATATTTACAACAGATTGGGAGGGAGAGAAGTCCTAACCTTTTGGTGTAGGGGGGGAGAAGATAAAACAAAAGGAGCTAAGTAAGAGAGGCTACGAAGTCTAGCACCAGAGGCCTACACGCCTCCTTAACTATGTGCTGGAGCAAAGAAAAATCAGTAATAAACCTAACTAGCTAGGATTGTAACGTAGGGTTCACAGCTCTAAAGTGCTTGTTTGTTTCCTTTCTTTCCATAAGCTCCATGCAGCGAGGAGGAACTTTTCCAGAAGCATCTTCATGGCACGGCTCTCTTTTTTGTCTTGAATGGCTTGGAACCTGCTGGCAAACGGCTCCCAGTTGAGATTAAGGCGTGCCCAACACTAACGGCTGAAGGAGCAGGTGAATGTCAACCGTTTCTTCAACATCAAGACCACATAAAAGACATGTATGGTCATCACCAATGTCGTAGTGCCTCCTCTTCAACATGTTGCGCGTGTTGAGCCTGTCATTGAAGAGTAGCCAACCAAAACCTTTATTTTCATTGTACACTTGGATTTCCAAATCCACTGGAAGATCGCATGCGCGCTGGATGTCTCGGAAGTAGTGATTGTAGTAATTAGTAGACTTGAATATTGCTTGCCCCAGACATAGTGCCACACATCGGAGGCAGCCGAAGAGGGTTGAAACTGGGTTGTTTTGGTTTGGATGTCTTGAATCTCAGCATGCGCCTGCGGGGACAAAGGGAGGTGGAAGGCCTCATGGAGCGACGTGATGCGCAAGAAATCCTTTGACCGAGGCATCCTCTAGAGTCGTGTAGGAGAAAGCCCGAGGATGCGAAAGCATGAGAGTTTCTTGGGCCCAAAGGTCTTTCCAGAAAAGAGTGGTGGATCCACAAACCACGTGACCATCGAGATCCACCTAAACATGGGAGTGAGCTTGAGGATCTCACGCCACCAAAAGGAGCCACCGGGTCGC
This sequence comes from Triticum aestivum, assembly GCF_018294505.1. Classification (NCBI taxonomy): domain Eukaryota; kingdom Viridiplantae; phylum Streptophyta; class Magnoliopsida; order Poales; family Poaceae; genus Triticum; species Triticum aestivum. The sequence goes on from NC_057805.1 coordinate 238,730,110, forward strand.
GGCATGCGGGATTTTGTGTTTATAGCATCCCAAAAACCAGGAAATCTCATGTTTTTATCAACTTGTGCAGAAATTCATGCCCTTTCTTTGCAGGCCGAAGATGACCCAGGCCACAATTTGTTCTTAACTTTAAATGCATGACAAGCGCATGTATTCAAATTTTCGCACATTTTCTTGAACCACTTAATGCTATCTGTCCAACAACCCAAAACAATCAAGGAAATGCAAAACACTCCTGTTGTTGGCTATGTTGCCTCATCGAGAAAAAAAAACTTGAGAAGCAATAGGGAGGCAATGGATATCGTTTTCGTCCCCAAAGGTGGGACGTTCCCTACGAAACCATCATGCTTATTGTGAGAAGCTCCGGTTTGTGAGAAGCATATACCCAAACCTGCCCCAAATGGGACAAAAATTTGTACCACGACATGTTGATGCCGCTCCATGATAGCATGCCAAGTTTCATGAATTTTAGAAGAGTTTTGGATTTACTAGAATTTAAAAACCAGGCATCTCAATGTTTTGCCGGCAATCAATGGTGCCCTGGTGTTTGAAATTCATTCCAATTTCTTGCATGGGACCTAAGCATGCACCCAAGGACACAGATTTGATTTTTCAACCAATTTATATGCACTGGAGCATGTGCATGTAGTTCAAATTTAAATTATGCACATAAATGCATTGAAAACTCAATTAATGCATAAAAATGTCCAAACGAACCCCGAAAAATCACAAAAATTCACACAGCACTCCTGTTGTTCTATGTTGACACGAGAGAAAAACTTGAAAGCAATAAGAGGCAATGGATATCGTTTTGTCCCCAAAGGTGGGATGTTCCCTACCGAAAACCATCATGCTTGTTGTGAGAAGCTCCGGTTTGTGAGAAGCATATACCCAAACCTACCCCAAATGGGACAAAATTTGTACCACGGCATGTTGATGCCGCTCCATGATAGCATGCCAAGTTTCATGAATTTTAGACGAGTTCTGGATTTACAAAAATTTAAAAACCAGGCATCTCAATGTTTTGCCAGCAATCAACGGTGCCCTGGTGTTCGAAATTCACTCCCATTTCTTGCATGGGACCTGAGCATGCACCCAAGGACACAGATATGATTTTTCAACCAATTTATATGCACTGGAACATGCGCATGTAGTTCAAATTTGAATTATGCACATAAATGCATTGAAAACTCAGTTAATGCATAAAAATGTCCAAACGAACCCTGAAAAATCACAAAAATTCACAAAACGCTCCTGTTGTTCTTTGTTGACCCGAGAAAAATACTTGAAAGCAATAAGAGGCAATGGATATCGTTTCATCCCCAAAGGTGAGACGTTCCCTACCGAAACCGTCATGCTTGTTGTGAGAAGCTCCGGTTTGTGAGAAGAATATACCCAAACCTACCCCAAATGGGACAAAATTTGTACCACGGCATGTTGATGCCGCTCCATGATAGCATGCCAAGTTTCATGAATTTCAGACGAGTTTTGGATTTACTAGAATTTAAAAACCAGGCATCTCAATGTTTTGCCGGCAATCAACGGTGCCCTGGTGTTTGAAATTCATTCCCATTTCTTGCATGGGACCTAAGCATGCACCCAAGGACACAGATTTGATTTTTCAACCAATTTATATGCACTGGAGCATGTGCATGTAGTTCAAATTTGAATTATGCACATAAATGCATTGAAAACTCAGTTAATGCATAAAAATGTCCAAACGAACCCCGAAAAATCACAAAAATTCACACAACACTCCTGTTGTTCTATGTTGACACGAGAAAAAAACTTGAAAGCAATAAGAGGCAATGGATATCATTTCGTCCCCAAAGGTGGGACGTTCCCTACCGAAAACCATCATGCTTGTTGTGAGAAGCTCCGGTTTATGAGAAGCATATACCCAAACCTGCCCCAAATGGGACAAAATTTGTACCACGGCATGTTGATGCCGCTCCATGATAGCATGCCAAGTTTCATGATTTTCAGACGAGTTTTGGATTTACTAGAATTTAAAAACCAGGCATCTCAATGTTGTGCCGGCAATGAACGGTACCCTGGTGTTTGAAAGTCATTCCCATTTCTTGCAAGGGACCTAAGCAGGCACCCAAGGAAACAGATATGATTTTTCAACCAATTTGTATGCACTGGAGCATGCGCATGTAGTTCAAATTTGTATGCACATAAATGCAGTTAATGCATAAAAATGTCCAAACGAACCCTGAAAAATCACAAAAATTCACACAACACTCCTGTTGTTCTATGTTGACACGAGAAAAAAACTTGAAAGCAATAAGAGGCAATGGATATCGTTTCGTCCCCAAAGGTGGGACGTTCCCTACCGAAAACCATCATGCTTGTTGTGAGAAGCTCCGGTTTGTGAGAAGCATATACCCAAACCTGCCCCAAATGGGACAAAATTTGTACCACGGCATGTTGATGCCGCTCCATGATAGCATGCCAAGTTTCATGAATTTTAGACGAGTTTTGGATTTACTAGAATTTAAAAACCAGGCATCTCAATGTTTTGCCGGCAATCAACGGTGCCCTGGTGTTTGAAATTCATTCCCATTTCTTGCATGGGACCTAAGCATGCACCCAAGGACACAGATTTGATTTTTCAACCAATTTATATGCATTGGAGCATGCGCATGTAGTTCAAATTTGAATTATGCACATAAATGCATTGAAAACTCAGTTAATGCATAAAATGTCCAAACGAACCCTGAAAAATCACAAAAATTCACACAACACTCCTGTTGTTCTTTGTTGACACGGAAAAAAACTTGAAAGCAATAAGAGGCAATGGATATCATTTCATCCCCAAAGGTGGGACCTTCCCTACCGAAAACCATCATGCTTGTTGTGAGAAGCTCTGGTTTGTGAGAAGGATATACCAAAACCTACCCCAAATGGGACAAAATTTGTACCACGACATATTGATGCCGCTCCATGATAGCATACCAAGTTTCATGAATTTTAGATGAGTTTTCAATTTACTAGGATTTAAAAACCCGGCATCTCAATGTTTTGTCGGCAATCAAAGGTGCCCTGGTGTTTGAAATTCATTCCCATTTCTTGCATGGGACCTAAGCAGGCACCCAAGGAAACAGATGTGATTTTCAACCAATTTATATACACTGGAGCATCCCAATGTAGTTCAAATTTGAATTATGCACATAAATGCATTGAAAACTCAGCTAATTCATAGAAATGTCCAAACGAACCCTAAAAATAACAAAAATTCACAAAACACTCCTGTTGTTCTTTGTTGACACGAGAAAAAAACTTGAAAGCAATAAGAGGCAATGGATATCGTTTTGTCCCCAAAGGTGGGATGTTCCCTACCGAAAACCATCATGCTTGTTGTGAGAAGCTCCGGTTTGTGAGAAGCATATACCCAAACCTGCCCCAAATAGGACAAAATTTGTACCACGGCATGTTGATGCCGCTCCATGATAGCATGCCAAGTTTCATGAATTTCAGACGAGTTTTGGATTTACTAGAATTTAAAAACCAGGCATCTCAATGTTTTGCCGGCAATCAACGGTGCCCTGGTGTTTGAAATTCATCTCCATTTCTTGCCTGGGACCTAAGCATGCACCCAAGGACACAGATATGATTTTTCAACCAATTTATATGCGTTGGAGCATGCACATGTAGTTCAAATTTGAATTATGCACATAAATGCATTGAAAACTCAGTTAATGCATAAAAATGTCCAAACGAACCCCGAAAAATCACAAAATTCACACAACACTCCTGTTGTTCTATGTTGACACGAGAAAAAACTTGAAAGCAATAAGAGGCAATGGATATGTTTCATGCCCAAAGGTGGGACGTTCCCTACCGAAAACCATCATGCTTGTTGTGAGAAGCTCCGGTTTGTGAGAAGCATATACCCAAACCTGCCCCAAATGGGACAAATTTGTACCACGGCATGTTGATGCCGCTCCATGATAGCATGCCAAGTTTCATGAATTTCAGACGAGTTTTGGATTTACTAGAATTTAAAAACCAGGCATCTCAATGTTTTGCCGGCAATCAACGGTGCCCTGGTGTTTGAAATTCATTCCCATTTCTTGCATGGGACCTAAGCATGCACCCAAGGACACAGATTTGATTTTTCAACCAATTTATATGCACTGGAGCATGCGCATGTAGTTCAAATTTGAATTATGCACATAAATGCATTGAAAACTCAGTTAATGCATAAAAATGTCCAAACGAACCCCGAAAAATCACAAAAATTCACACAACACTCCTGTTGTTCTATGTTGACATGAGAAAAAAACTTGAAAGCAATAAGAGGCAATGGATATCGTTTCGTCCCCAAAGGTGGGACGTTCCCTACCGAAAACCATCATGCTTGTTGTGAGAAGCTCCGGTTCATGAGAAGCATATACCCAAACCTGCCCCAAATGGGACAAAATTTGTACCACGGCATGTTGATGCCGCTCCATGATAGCATGCCAAGTTTCATGAATTTCAGACGAGTTTTGGATTTACTAGAATTTAAAAACCAGGCATCTCAATGTTTTGCCGGCAATCAACGGTGCCATGGTGTTTGAAATTCATTCCTATTTCTTGCATGGGACCTAAGCATGCACCCAAGGACACAGATTTGATTTTTCAACCAATTTATATGCACTGGAGCATGCGCATGTAGTTCAAATTTGAATTATGCACATAAATGCATTGAAAACTCAGTTAATGCATAAAAATGTCCAAACGAACCCCGAAAAATCACAAAAATTCACACAACACTCCTGTTGTTCTATGTTGACACGAGAAAAAAACTTGAAAGCAATAAGAGGCAATGGATATCGTTTCGTCCCCAAAGGTGGGACGTTCCCTACCGAAAACCATCATGCTTGTTGTGAGAAGCTCCGGTTTGTGAGAAGCATATACCCAAACCTGCCCCAAATGGGACAAAATTTGTACCACGGCATGTTGATGCCGCTCCATGATAGCATGCCAAGTTTCATGAATTTCAGACGAGTTTTGGATTTACTAGAATTTAAAAACCAGGCATCTCAATGTTTTGCCGGCAATCAACGGTGCCATGGTGTTTGAAATTCATTCCCATTTCTTGCATGGGACCTAAGCATGCACCGAAGGACACAGATTTGATTTTTCAACCAATTTATATGCACTGGAGCATGCGCATGTAGTTCAAATTTGAATTATGCACATAAATGCATTGAAAACTCAGTTAATGCATAAAAATGTCCAAACGAACCCCGAAAAATCACAAAAATTCACACAACACTCCTGTTGTTCTATGTTGACACGAGGAAAAAACTTGAAAGCAATAAGAGGCAATGGATATCGTTTCGTCCCCAAAGGTGGGACGTTCCCTACCGAAAACCATCATGCTTGTTGTGAGAAGCTCCGGTTTGTGAGAAGCATATACCCAAACCTGCCCCAAATGGGACAAATTTGTACCACGGCATGTTGATGCCGCTCCATGATAGCATGCCAAGTTTCATGAATTTCAGACGAGTTTTGGATTTACTAGAATTTAAAAACCAGGCATCTCAATGTTTTGCCGGCAATCAACGGTGCCCTGGTGTTTGAAATTCATTCCCATTTCTTGCATGGGACCTAAGCATGCACCCAAGGACACAGATTTGATTTTTCAACCAATTTATATGCACTGGAGCATGCGCATGTAGTTCAAATTTGAATTATGCACATAAATGCATTGAAAACTCAGTTAATGCATAAAAATGTCCAAACGAACCCCGAAAAATCACAAAAATTCACACAACACTCCTGTTGTTCTATGTTGACACGAGAAAAAAACTTGAAAGCAATAAGAGGCAATGGATATCGTTTCGTCCCCAAAGGTGGGACGTTCCCTACCGAAAACCATCATGCTTGTTGTGAGAAGCTCCGGTTTGTGAGAAGCATATACCCAAACCTGCCCCAAATGGGACAAAATTTGTACCACGGCATGTTGATGCCGCTCCATGATAGCATGCCAAGTTTCATGAATTTCAGACGAGTTTTGGATTTACTAGAATTTAAAAACCAGGCATCTCAATGTTTTGCCGGCAATCAACGGTGCCCTGGTGTTTGAAATTCATTCCCATTTCTTGCATGGGACCTAAGCATGCACCCAAGGACACAGATTTGATTTTTCAACCAATTTATATGCACTGGAGCATGCGCATGTAGTTCAAATTTGAATTATGCACATAAATGCATTGAAAACTCAGTTAATGCATAAAAATGTCCAAACGAACCCCGAAAAATCACAAAAATTCACACAACACTCCTGTTGTTCTATGTTGACACGAGAAAAAAACTTGAAAGCAATAAGAGGCAATGGATATCGTTTCGTCCCCAAAGGTGGGACGTTCCCTACCGAAAACCATCATGCTTGTTGTGAGAAGCTCCGGTTTGTGAGAAGCATATACCCAAACCTGCCCCAAATGGGACAAAATTTGTACCACGGCATGTTGATGCCGCTCCATGATAGCATGCCAAGTTTCATGAATTTCAGACGAGTTTTGGATTTACTAGAATTTAAAAACCAGGCATCTCAATGTTTTGCCGGCAATCAACGGTGCCCTGGTGTTTGAAATTCATTCCCATTTCTTGCATGGGACCTAAGCATGCACCCAAGGACACAGATTTGATTTTTCAACCAATTTATATGCACTGGAGCATGCGCATGTAGTTCAAATTTGAATTATGCACATAAATGCATTGAAAACTCAGTTAATGCATAAAAATGTCCAAACGAACCCCGAAAAATCACAAAAATTCACACAACACTCCTGTTGTTCTATGTTGACACGAGAAAAAAACTTGAAAGCAATAAGAGGCAATGGATATCGTTTCGTCCCCAAAGGTGGGACGTTCCCTACCGAAAACCATCATGCTTGTTGTGAGAAGCTCCGGTTTGTGAGAAGCATATACCCAAACCTGCCCCAAATGGGACAAAATTTGTACCACGGCATGTTGATGCCGCTCCATGATAGCATGCCAAGTTTCATGAATTTCAGACGAGTTTTGGATTTACTAGAATTTAAAAACCAGGCATCTCAATGTTTTGCCGGCAATCAACGGTGCCCTGGTGTTTGAAATTCATTCCCATTTCTTGCATGGGACCTAAGCATGCACCCAAGGACACAGATTTGATTTTTCAACCAATTTATATGCACTGGAGCATGCGCATGTAGTTCAAATTTGAATTATGCACATAAATGCATTGAAAACTCAGTTAATGCATAAAAATGTCCAAACGAACCCCGAAAAATCACAAAAATTCACACAACACTCCTGTTGTTCTATGTTGACACGAGAAAAAAACTTGAAAGCAATAAGAGGCAATGGATATCGTTTCGTCCCCAAAGGTGGGACGTTCCCTACCGAAAACCATCATGCTTGTTGTGAGAAGCTCCGGTTTGTGAGAAGCATATACCCAAACCTGCCCCAAATGGGACAAAATTTGTACCACGGCATGTTGATGCCGCTCCATGATAGCATGCCAAGTTTCATGAATTTCAGACGAGTTTTGGATTTACTAGAATTTAAAAACCAGGCATCTCAATGTTTTGCCGGCAATCAACGGTGCCATGGTGTTTGAAATTCATTCCCATTTCTTGCATGGGACCTAAGCATGCACCCAAGGACACAGATTTGATTTTTCAACCAATTTATATGCACTGGAGCATGCGCATGTAGTTCAAATTTGAATTATGCACATAAATGCATTGAAAACTCAGTTAATGCATAAAAATGTCCAAACGAACCCCGAAAAATCACAAAAATTCACACAACACTCCTGTTGTTCTATGTTGACACGAGAAAAAAACTTGAAAGCAATAAGAGGCAATGGATATCGTTTCGTCCCCAAAGGTGGGACGTTCCCTACCGAAAACCATCATGCTTGTTGTGAGAAGCTCCGGTTTGTGAGAAGCATATACCCAAACCTGCCCCAAATGGGACAAAATTTGTACCACGGCATGTTGATGCCGCTCCATGATAGCATGCCAAGTTTCATGAATTTCAGACGAGTTTTGGATTTACTAGAATTTAAAAACCAGGCATCTCAATGTTTTGCCGGCAATCAACGGTGCCATGGTGTTTGAAATTCATTCCCATTTCTTGCATGGGACCTAAGCATGCACCCAAGGACACAGATTTGATTTTTCAACCAATTTATATGCACTGGAGCATGCGCATGTAGTTCAAATTTGAATTATGCACATAAATGCATTGAAAACTCAGTTAATGCATAAAAATGTCCAAACGAACCCCGAAAAATCACAAAAATTCACACAACACTCCTGTTGTTCTATGTTGACACGAGAAAAAAACTTGAAAGCAATAAGAGGCAATGGATATCGTTTCGTCCCCAAAGGTGGGACGTTCCCTACCGAAAACCATCATGCTTGTTGTGAGAAGCTCCGGTTTGTGAGAAGCATATACCCAAACCTGCCCCAAATGGGACAAAATTTGTACCACGGCATGTTGATGCCGCTCCATGATAGCATGCCAAGTTTCATGAATTTCAGACGAGTTTTGGATTTACTAGAATTTAAAAACCAGGCATCTCAATGTTTTGCCGGCAATCAACGGTGCCATGGTGTTTGAAATTCATTCCCATTTCTTGCATGGGACCTAAGCATGCACCCAAGGACACAGATTTGATTTTTCAACCAATTTATATGCACTGGAGCATGCGCATGTAGTTCAAATTTGAATTATGCACATAAATGCATTGAAAACTCAGTTAATGCATAAAAATGTCCAAACGAACCCCGAAAAATCACAAAAATTCACACAACACTCCTGTTGTTCTATGTTGACACGAGAAAAAAACTTGAAAGCAATAAGAGGCAATGGATATCGTTTCGTCCCCAAAGGTGGGACGTTCCCTACCGAAAACCATCATGCTTGTTGTGAGAAGCTCCGGTTTGTGAGAAGCATATACCCAAACCTGCCCCAAATGGGACAAAATTTGTACCACGGCATGTTGATGCCGCTCCATGATAGCATGCCAAGTTTCATGAATTTCAGACGAGTTTTGGATTTACTAGAATTTAAAAACCAGGCATCTCAATGTTTTGCCGGCAATCAACGGTGCCCTGGTGTTTGAAATTCATTCCCATTTCTTGCATGGGACCTAAGCATGCACCCAAGGACACAGATTTGATTTTTCAACCAATTTATATGCACTGGAGCATGCGCATGTAGTTCAAATTTGAATTATGCACATAAATGCATTGAAAACTCAGTTAATGCATAAAAATGTCCAAACGAACCCCGAAAAATCACAAAAATTCACACAACACTCCTGTTGTTCTATGTTGACACGAGAAAAAAACTTGAAAGCAATAAGAGGCAATGGATATCGTTTCGTCCCCAAAGGTGGGACGTTCCCTACCGAAAACCATCATGCTTGTTGTGAGAAGCTCCGGTTTGTGAGAAGCATATACCCAAACCTGCCCCAAATGGGACAAAATTTGTACCACGGCATGTTGATGCCGCTCCATGATAGCATGCCAAGTTTCATGAATTTCAGACGAGTTTTGGATTTACTAGAATTTAAAAACCAGGCATCTCAATGTTTTGCCGGCAATCAACGGTGCCCTGGTGTTTGAAATTCATTCCCATTTCTTGCATGGGACCTAAGCATGCACCCAAGGACACAGATTTGATTTTTCAACCAATTTATATGCACTGGAGCATGCGCATGTAGTTCAAATTTGAATTATGCACATAAATGCATTGAAAACTCAGTTAATGCATAAAAATGTCCAAACGAACCCCGAAAAATCACAAAAATTCACACAACACTCCTGTTGTTCTATGTTGACACAATAAAAAAACTTGAAAGCAATAAGAGGCAATGGATATCGTTTCGTCCCTGAAGGTGGGACGTTCCCTACCGAAAACCATCATGCTTGGTTTGAGAAGCTCCGGTTTGTGAGAAGCATATCCCAAACCTGCCCCAAATGGGACAAAATTTGTACCACGGCATGTTGATGCCGCTCCATGATAGCATGCCAAGTTTCATGAATTTCAGACGAGTTTTGGATTTACTAGAATTTAAAAACCAGACATCTCAATGTTTTGCCGGCAATCAACGGTGCCATGAAATTCATTCCCATTTCTTGCATGGGACCTAAGCATGTACCCAAGGACACAGATTTGATTTTTCAACCAATTTATATGCACTGGAGCATGCCCATGTAGTTCAAATTTGAATTATGCACATAAATGCATTGAAAACTCAGTTAATGCATAAAAATGTCCAAACGAACCCCGAAAAATCACAAAATTCACACAACACTCCTGTTGTTCTATGTTGACACGAGAAAAAAACTTGAAAGCAATAAGAGGCAATGGATATCGTTTCGTCCCCAAAGGTGGGACGTTCCCTACCGAAAACCATCATGCTTGTTGTGAGAAGCTCCGGTTTGTGAGAAGCATATACCCAAACCTGCCCCAAATGGGACAAAATTTGTACCACGGCATGTTGATGCCGCTCCATGATAGCATGCCAAGTTTCATGAATTTCAGACGAGTTTTGGATTTACTAGAATTTAAAAACCAGGCATCTCAATGTTTTGCCGGCAATCAACGGTGCCCTGGTGTTTGAAATTCATTCCCATTTCTTGCATGGGACCTAAGCATGCACCCAAGGACACAGATTTGATTTTTCAACCAATTTATATGCACTGGAGCATGCGCATGTAGTTCAAATTTGAATTATGCACATAAATGCATTGAAAACTCAGTTAATGCATAAAAATGTCCAAACGAACCCCGAAAAATCACAAAAATTCACACAACACTCCTGTTGTTCTATGTTGACACGAGAAAAAAACTTGAAAGCAATAAGAGGCAATGGATATCGTTTCGTCCCCAAAGGTGGGACGTTCCCTACCGAAAACCATCATGCTTGTTGTGAGAAGCTCCGGTTTGTGAGAAGCATATACCCAAACCTGCCCCAAATGGGACAAAATTTGTACCACGGCATGTTGATGCCGCTCCATGATAGCATGCCAAGTTTCATGAATTTCAGACGAGTTTTGGATTTACTAGAATTTAAAAACCAGGCATCTCAATGTTTTGCCGGCAATCAACGGTGCCCTGGTGTTTGAAATTCATTCCCATTTCTTGCATGGGACCTAAGCATGCACCCAAGGACACAGATTTGATTTTTCAACCAATTTATATGCACTGGAGCATGCGCATGTAGTTCAAATTTGAATTATGCACATAAATGCATTGAAAACTCAGTTAATGCATAAAAATGTCCAAACGAACCCCGAAAAATCACAAAAATTCACACAACACTCCTGTTGTTCTATGTTGACACGAGAAAAAAACTTGAAAGCAATAAGAGGCAATGGATATCGTTTCGTCCCCAAAGGTGGGACGTTCCCTACCGAAAACCATCATGCTTGTTGTGAGAAGCTCCGGTTTGTGAGAAGCATATACCCAAACCTGCCCCAAATGGGACAAAATTTGTACCACGGCATGTTGATGCCGCTCCATGATAGCATGCCAAGTTTCATGAATTTCAGACGAGTTTTGGATTTACTAGAATTTAAAAACCAGGCATCTCAATGTTTTGCCGGCAATCAATGGTGCCATGGTGTTTGAAATTCATTCCCATTTCTTGCATGGGACCTAAGCATGCACCCAAGGACACAGATTTGATTTTTCAACCAATTTATATGCACTGGAGCATGCGCATGTAGTTCAAATTTGAATTATGCACATAAATGCATTGAAAACTCAGTTAATGCATAAAAATGTCCAAACGAACCCCGAAAAATCACAAAAATTCACACAACACTCCTGTTGTTCTATGTTGACACGAGAAAAAAACTTGAAAGCAATAAGAGGCAATGGATATCGTTTCGTCCCCAAAGGTGGGACGTTCCCTACCGAAAACCATCATGCTTGTTGTGAGAAGCTCTGGTTTGTGAGAAGCATATACCCAAACCTGCCCCAAATGGGACAAAATTTGTACCACGGCATGTTGATGCCGCTCCATGATAGCATGCCAAGTTTCATGAATTTCAGACGAGTTTTGGATTTACTAGAATTTAAAAACCAGGCATCTCAATGTTTTGCCGGCAATCAAAGGTACCCTGCTGTTTGAAATTCATTCCCATTTCTTGCATGGGATCTAAGCAGGAACCCAAGGAAGCAGATGTGATTTTTCAACCAATTTATATACACTGGAGCATGCCAATGTAGTTCAAATTTGAATTATGCACATAAATGCATTGAAAACTCAGCTAATTCATAAAAATGTCCAAACGAACCATAAAAAATCACAAAAATTCAAAAAACTTGAAAGCAATTAGAGGCAATGGATATCGTTTTGTCCCCAAAGGTGGGATGTTCCCTACCGAAAACCATCATGCTTGTTGTGAGAAGCTCCGGTTTGTGAGAAGCATATACCCAAACCTGCCCCAAATGGAAAATTTTGTACCACGGCATGCTGATGCCGCTCCATGATAGGATGCCAAGTTTCATGAATTTCAGACGAGTTTTGGATTTACTAGAATTTAAAAACCAGGCATCTCAATGTTTTGCCGGCAATCAACGGTGCCCTGGTGTTTGAAATTCATTCCAATTTCTTCCATGGGACCTAAGCAGGCACACAAGGACACAGATTGGATTTTTCAACCAATTTACAAGCACTGGAGCATGCGCATGTAGTTCAAATTTGAATTATGCACATAAATGCATTGAAAACTAGCTAATGCATAAAAATGTCCAAACGAACCCCGAAAAATCACAAAAATTCACACAACACGCATGTTGGTCTATGTTGACACGAGAGAAAAAACTTGAAAGCAATAAGAGGCAATGGATATCGTTTACTTCCCCAAAGGTGGGACGTTCCCTACCGAAAACCATCATGCTTGTTGTGAGAAGCTCCGGTTTGTGAGAAGCGTATACCCAAACCTGCCCCAAATGGGACAAAATTTGTACCACGGCATGTTGATGCCGCTCCATGATAGCATGCCAAGTTTCATGAATTTCAGACGAGTTTTGGATTTACTAGAATTTAAAACCAGCCATCTCAATGTTTTGCCGGCAATCAACGGTGCCCTGGTGTTTGAAATTCATTCCAATTTCTTGCATGGGACCTAAGCATGCACCCAAGGACACAGATTTGATTTTTCAACCAATTTATATGCACTGGAGCATGCGCATGTAGTTCAAATTTGAATTATGCACATATATGCATTGAAAACTCACTTAATGCATAAAAATGTCCAAACGAACCCCGAAAAATCACAAAAATTCACACAACACTCCTGTTGTTCTATGTTGACACGAGAAAAAAACTTGAAAGCAATAAGAGGCAATGGATATCGTTTCGTCCCCAAAGGTGGGACGTTCCCTACCGAAAACCATCATGCTTGTTGTGAGAAGCTCCGGTTTGTGAGAAGCATATACCCAAACCTGCCCCAAATGGGACAAAATTTGTACCACGGCATGTTGATGCCGCTCCATGATAGCATGCCAAGTTTCATGAATTTCAGACGAGTTTTGGATTTACTAGAATTTAAAAACCAGGCATCTCAATGTTTTGCCGGCAATCAACGGTGCCCTGGTGTTTGAAATTCATTCCCATTTCTTGCATGGGACAAAGCATGCACCCAAGGAAACAGATATGATTTTTCAACCAATTTATATGCACTGGAGCATGCGCATGTAGTTCAAATTTGAATTATGCACATAAATGCATTGAAAACTCAGTTAATGCATAAAATGTCCAAACGAACCCGAAAAATCACAAAAATTCACACAACACTCCTGTTGTTCTATGTTGACACGAGAAAAAAACTTGAAAGCAATAAGAGGCAATGGATATCGTTTCATCCCCAAAGGTGAGACGTTCCCTACCGAAAACCATCATGCTCGTTGTGAGAAGCTCCGGTTTGTGAGAAGCATATACCCGAACCTGCCCCAAATGGGACAAAATTTGTAGCACGGCATGTTGATGCCGCTCCATGATAGCATGCCAAGTTTCATGAATTTCAGACGAGTTTTGGATTTACTAGAATTTAAAAACCATGCATCCAATGTTTTGCCGGCAATCAATGATGCCCTGGTGTTTGAAATTCATTCTCATTTCTTGCCTGGGACCTAAGCATGCACCCAAGGACATAGATTTGATTTTAAACCAATTTATATGCACAGGAGCATGCGCATGAAGTTCAAATTTGAATTATGCACATAAATGCATTGAAAACTCAGTTAATGCATAAAAATGTCCAAACGAACCCCGAAAAATCACAAAAATTCACACAACACTCCTATTGTTCTCTGTTGACACAAGAAAAAACTTGAAAGCAATAAGAGGCAATGGATATCATTTAATCCCCAAAGGTGCGACGTTCCCTACCGAAAACCATCATGCTTGTTGTGAGAAGCTCCGGTTTATGAGAAGCATATACCCAAACCTACCCCAAATGGGACAAAATTTGTACCACGGCATATTGATGCCGCTCCATGATAGCATACCGAGTTTCATGAATTTTATACGAGTTTTGGATTTACTAGAATTTAAAAACCAGGCATCTCAATGTTTTGCCGGCAATCAACGGTACCCTAGTGTTTGAAATTCATTCCCATTTCTTGCATGGGACCTAAGCAGGCACCCAAGGAAACAGATGTGATTTTCAACCAATTTATATACACTGGAGCATCCCAATGTAGTTCAAATTTGAATTATGCACATAAATGCATTGAAAACTCAGCTAATTCATAGAAATGTCCAAACGAACCCTAAAAATCACAAAAATTCACAAAACACTCCTGTTGTTCTTTGTTGACACGAGAAAAAAACTTGAAAGCAATAAGAGGCAATGGATATCGTTTTGTCCCCAAAGGTGGGATGTTCCCTACCGAAAACCATCATGCTTGTTGTGAGAAGCTCCGGTTTGTGAGAAGCATATACCCAAACCTGCCCCAAATGAGACAAAATTTGTACCACGGCATGTTGATGCCGCTCCATGATAGCATGCCAAGTTTCATGAATTTCAGACGAGTTTTGGATTTACTAGAATTTAAAAATCAGGCATATCAATGTTTTGCCGGCAATCAACGGTGCCCTGGTGTTTGAAATTTATTCCAATATCTTGCATGGGACCTAAGCATGCACCCAAGGACACAGATTTGATTTTTCAACCTATTTATATGCATTGGAGCATGCGCATGTAGTTCAAATTTGAATTATGCACATAAATGTATTGAAAACTCAGTTAATGCATAAAAATGTCCAAACGAACCCCAAAAAATCACAAAATTCACACAACACTCCTGTTGTTCTATGCTGACAACAGAGAAAAACTTGAAAGCAATAAGAGGCAATGGATATGGTTTAATGCCCAAAGGTGGGATGTTCCCTACCGAAAACCATCATGCTTGTTGTGAGAAGCTCCGGTTTGTGAGAAGCATATACCCAAACCTGCCCCCAAATGGGACATTATTTGTACCACGGCATGTTGATGCCGCTCCATGATAGCATGCCAAGTTTCCTGAATTTTTTGCGAGTTTTGGATTTACTAGATTTGAAAACTAGGCATCTCAATGTTTTGCCGACAATCAACGGTGCCCTTGTGTTTGGAATTCATTCCCATTTCTTGCATGGGACCTGAGCATGCACCCAAGGACACAGATATGATTTTCAACCAATTTATATGCACTGGAGCATGCGCATGTAGTTCAAATTTGAATTATGCAAATAAATGCATTGAAAACTCAGTTAATGCATAAAAATGTCCAAACGAACCCTGAAAAATCACAAAATGTCACACAACACTCCTGTTGTTCTTTGTTGACATGAGAAAAAAACTTGAAAGCAGTAAGAGGCAATGGATATCGTTTCATCCCCAAAGGTGAGACGTTCCCTACCGAAAACCATCATGCTTGTTGTGAGAAGCTCCGGTTTGTGAGAAACATATACCCAAACCTGCCCCAAATGGGACAAAATTTGTACCACGGCATGTTGATGCCGCTCCATGATAGCCTGCCAAGTTTCATGAATTTCAGACGAGTTTTGGATTTACTAGAATTTAAAAACCAGGCATCTCCATATTTTGCCGGCAATCAACGGTGCCCTGGTGTTTGAAATTCATTCCAATTTCTTGCATGGGACCTAAGCATGCACCCAAGGACACAGATTGTATTTTTCAACCAATTTACATGCACTGGAGCATGTGCATGTAGTTCAAATTTCAATTATGCACATAAATGTATTGAAAACTCAGTTAATGCATAAAAATGTCCAAATGAACCCCGAAAAATCACAAAAATTCACACAACACGCCTGTTGTTCTATGTTGACACGAGAGAAAAACTTGAAAGCAATAAGAGGCAATGGATATCGTTCACTTCCCCAAAGGTGGGATGTTCCCTACCAAAACCATCATGCTTGTTGTGAGAAGCTCCGGTTTGTGAGAAGCATATACCCAAACCTGCCCCAAATGGGAGAAAATTTGTACCACGGCATGTTGATGCCGCTCCATGATAGCATGCCAAGTTTCATGAATTTTAGACGAATTTTGGATTTACTAGAATTTAAAAACCAGGCATCTCAATGTTTTGCCGGCAATCAACGGTGCCCTTGTGTTTGAAATTCATTCCCATTTTTTCATGGGACCTGAGCATGCACCCAAGGACACAGATATGGTTTTTCAACAAATTTATATGCACTGGAGCATGCGCATGTAGTTCAAATTTAAATTATGCACATAAATGCATTGAAAACTTAGTTAATGCATAAAAATGTCCAAACGAACCCTGAAAAATCACAAAAATTCACACAACACTCCTGTTGTTCTTTGTTGACACGGAAACAAACTTGAAAGCAATAAGATGCTACGGATATCGTTTCATCCCCAAAGGTGAGACGTTCCCTACCAAAAACCATCATGCTTGTTTTGAGAAGCTCTGGTTTGTGAGAAGCATATACCCAAAGCTGCCCCAAATGGGACAGAATTTGTACCACGGCATGTTGATGCCGCTCCATGATAGCATGCCAAGTTTCATGAATTTCAGATGAGTTTTGGATTTACTAGAATTTAAAACGAGGCATCTCAATATTTTGCCGGCAATCAATGATGCCCTGGTGTTTGAAATTCATTCCCATTTATTCCCTGGGACCTAAGCATGCACCCAAGGACACAGATTTGATTTTTCAACCAATTTATATGCACTGGAGCATGCGCATGTAGTTCAAATTTGAATTATGCACATAAATGCATTGAAAACTCAGTTAATGCATAAAAAATGTCCAAACGAACCCCAAAAAATCACAAAAATTCACACAACACTCTTCTTGTTCTACGTTGACACAAGAAAAAAACTTGAAAGTAATAAGAGGTAATGGATATCGTTCCATCCCCAAAGGTGGGACCTTCCCTACCGAAAACCATCATGCTTGTTGTGAGAAGCTCTGGTTTGTGAGAAGCATATACCCAAACCTACCCCAAATGGGACAAAATTTGTACCACGGCATATTGATGCCGCTCCATGATAGCATACCAAGTTTCATGAATTTTAGACGAGTTTTGGATTTACCAGAATTTAAAAACCAGGCATCTCAATGTTTTGCCGGCAATCAAAGGTACCCTGCTGTTTGAAATTCATTCCCATTTCTTGCATGGGATCTAAGCAGGAACCCAAGGAAACAGATGTGATTTTTCAACCAATTTATGTACACTGGAGCATGCCAATGTAGTTCAAATTTGAATTATGCACATAAATGCATTGAAAACTCAGCTAATTCATAAAAATGTCCAAACGAACCATAAAAAATCACAAAAATTCAAAAAACTTGAAAGCAATTAGAGGCAATGGATATCGTTTTGTCCCCAAAGGTGGGATGTTCCCTACCGAAAACCATCATGCTTGTTGTGAGAAGCTCCGGTTTGTGAGAAGCATATACCCAAACCTGCCCCAAATGGAAAATTTTGTACCACGGCATGCTGATGCCGCTCCATGATAGGATGCCAAGTTTCATGAATTTCAGACGAGTTTTGGATTTACTAGAATTTAAAAACCAGGCATCTCAATGTTTTGCCGGCAATCAACGGTGCCCTGGTGTTTGAAATTCATTCCAATTTCTTCCATGGGACCTAAGCAGGCACACAAGGACACAGATTGGATTTTTCAACCAATTTACAAGCACTGGAGCATGCGCATGTAGTTCAAATTTGAATTATGCACATAAATGCATTGAAAACTAGCCTAATGCATAAAAATGTCCAAACGAACCCCGAAAAATCACAAAAATTCACACAACACGCATGTTGGTCTATGTTGACACGAGAGAAAAAATTGAAAGCAATAAGAGGAAATGGATATCGTTTACTTCCCCAAAGGTGGGATGTTCCCTACCGAAAACCATCATGCTTGTTGTGACAAGCTCCGGTTTGTGAGAAGCGTATACCCAAACCTGCCCCAAATGGGACAAAATTTGTAGCACGGCATGTTGATGCCGCTCCACGATAGCATGCCAAGTTTCATGAATTTCAGACGAGTTTTGGATTTACTAAAATTTTAAAACCAGCCATCTCAATGTTTTGCCGGCAATCAACGGTGCCCTGGTGTTTGAAATTCATTCCAATTTCTTGCATGGGACCTAAGCATGCACCCAAGGACACAGATTTGATTTTTCAACCAATTTATATGCACTGGAGCATGCGCATGTAGTTCAAATTTGAATTATGCACATAAATGTATTGAAAACTCACTTAATGCATAAAAATGTCCAAACGAACCACGAAAAATCAAAAAAATTCACACAACACTCCTGTCGTTCTATGTTGACATGAGAGAAAAACTTGAAAGCAATAAGAGGCAATGGATATCGTTTCGTCCCCAAACTTGGGATGTTCCCTACCGAAAACCATCATGCCTTTTCTGAGAAGCTCCGGTTTCTGAGAAACATATACCCAAACCTGCCCCAAATGGGACAAAATTTGTACCACGGCATGTTGATGCCGCTCCATGATAGCATGCCATGTTTCATGAATTTTTGACGAGTTTTGGATTTACTTGAATTTGAAAACCAGGCATCTCAATGTTTTGCCGGCAATCAACGGTGCCCTTGTGTTTGAAATTCTTTCCCATTTCTTGCATGGGACAAAGCATGCACCCAAGGAAACAGATATGATTTTTCAACCAATTTACATGCACTGGAGCATGCGCATGTACTTCAAATTTGAATTATGGACATAAATGCATTGAAAACTCAGTTAATGCATAAAATGTCCAAACGAACCCTGAAAAATCACAAAAATTCACACAACACTCCTATTGTTCTTTGTTGACACGAGAAAAAAACTTGAAAGCAATAAGAGGCAATGGATATCGTTTCATCCCCAAAGGTGAGACGTTCCCTACCGAAAACCATCATGCTCGTTGTGAGAAGCTCCGGTTTGTGAGAAGCATATACCCGAACCTGCGCCAAATGGGACAAAATTTGTAGCACGGCATGTTGATCCCGCTCCATGATAGCATGCCAAGTTTCATGAATTTCAGACGAGTTTTGGATTTACTAGAATTTAAAAACCATGCATACCAATGTTTTGCCGGCAATCAATGATGCCCTGCTGTTTGAAATTCATTCTCATTTCTTGCCTGGGACCTAAGCATGCACCCAAGGACATAGATTTGATTTTAAACCAATTTATATGCACAGGAGCATGCGCATGAAGTTCAAATTTGAATTATGCACATAAATGCATTGAAAACTCAGTTAATGCATAAAAATGTCCAAACGAACCCCGAAAAATCACAAAAATTCACACAACACTCCTATTGTTCTCTGTTGACACAAGAAAAAACTTGAAAGCAATAAGAGGCAATGGATATCATTTAATCCCCAAAGGTGCGACGTTCCCTACCGAAAACTATCATGCTTGTTGTGAGAAGCTCCGGTTTATGAGAAGCATATACCCAAACCTACCCCAAATGGGACAAAATTTGTACCACGGCATATTGATGCCGCTCCATGATAGCATACCGAGTTTCATGAATTTTATACGAGTTTTGGATTTACTAGAATTTAAAAACCAGGCATCTCAATGTTTTGCCGGCAATCAACGGTACCCTAGTGTTTGAAATTCATTCCCATTTCTTCCATGGGACCTAAGCAGGCACCCAAGGAAACTCATATGATTTTTCAACCAGTTTATATGCACTGGAGCATGCGCATGTAGTTCAAATTTGAATTATGCACATAAATGCATTGAAACCTCAGCTAATTCATAAAAATGTCCAAACGAACCCTAAAAAATCGCAAAAAGTCACAAAACACTCCTGTTGTTCTTTGTTGACACGAGAAAAAAACCTGAAAGCAATAAGAGGCAATGGATATCGTTTTGTCCCCAAAGGTGGGATGTTCCCTACCGAAAACCATCATGCTTGTTGTGAGAAGCTCCGGTTTGTGAGAAGCATATACCCAAACCTGCCCCAAATGGGACAAAATTTGTACCACGGCATGTTGATGCCGCTCCATGATAGCATGCCAAGTTTCATGAATTTCAGACGAGTTTTGGATTTACTAGAATTTAAAAACCAGGCATCTCAATGTTTTGCCGGCAATCAATGGTGCCCTGCTGTTTGAAATTCATTCCAAATTTCTTGCATGGGACCTAAGCATGCACCCAAGGACACAGACTTGATTTTTCAACCTATTTATATACACTGGAGCATGCGCATGTAGTTCAAATTTGAATTATGCACATAAATGTATTGAAAACTCAGTTAATGCATAAAAATGTCCAAACGAACCCCGAAAAATCAAAAAAATTCACACAACACTCCTGTCGTTCTATGTTTACATGAGGGAAAACTTGAAAGCAATAAGAGGCAATGGATATCGTTTCGTCCCCAAAGGTGGGATGTTCCCTACCGAAAACCATCATGCCTTTTGTGAGAAGCTCCGGTTTGTGAGAAGCATATACCCAAACCTGCCCCAAATGGGACAAAATTTGTACCATGGCATGTTGATGCCGCTCCATGATAGCATGCCAAGTTTCATGAATTTTTGACAAGTTTTGGATTTACTAGAATTTGAAACCAGGCACCTCAATGTTTTGCCGGCAATCAACGGTGCCCTTGTGTTTGAAATTCATTCCCATTTCTTGCATGGGACCTGAGCATGCACCCAAGGACACAGATACGATTTTTCAACAAATTTACATGCACTGGAGCATGCGCATGTACTTCAAATTTCAATTATGCACATAAATGCATTGAAAACTCAGTTAATGCATAAAAATGTCCAAACGAACGTTGAAAAATCACAAAAATTCACACGACACTCCTGTTGTTCTTTGTTGACACGAGAAAAAAACTTGAAAGCAATAAGAGGCAATGGATATCGTTTCATCCCCAAAGGTGAGACGTTCCCTACCGAAAACCATCATGCTTGTTGTGAGAAGCTCTGGTTTGTCAGAAGCATATACCCAAACCTGCCCCAAATGGGACAAAATTTGTACCACGGCATGTTAATGCCGCTCCATGATAGCATGCCAAGTTTCATGAATTTCTGACGAGTTTTGTATTTACTAGAATTTAAAAACCATGCATATCAATGTTTTGCCGGCAATCAATGATGCCGTGGTGTTTGAAATTCATTCTCATTTCTTGCCTGGGACCTAAGCATGAACCCAAGGACACAGATTTGATATTCAACCAATTTATATGCACTGGAGCATGCGCATGTAGTTCAAATTTGAATTATGCACATAAATGCATTGAAAACTCAGCTAATTCATAAAAATGTCCAAACGAACCATGAAAAATCACAAAAATTCACAAAACACTCCTGTTGTTCTTTGTTGACACGAGAAAAAAACTTGAAAGCAATAAGAGGCAATGGATATCGTTTTGTCCCCAAAGGTGGGACATTCCCTACCGAAAACCATCATGCTTGTTGTGAGAAGCTCCGGTTTATGAGAAGCATATACCCAAACCTACCCCAAATGGGACAAAATTCGTACCACGACATATTGATGCCGCTCCATGATAGCATACCAAGTTTCATGAATTTTAGACGAGTTTTGGATTTACTAGAATTTAAAAACCAGGCATCTCAATGTTTTGCCGACAATCAACGGTACCCTGGTGTTTGAAATTCATTCCTATTTCTTGCATGGGACCTGAGCATGCACCCAAGGACACAGATACGATTTTTCAACAAATTTACATGCACTGGAGCATGCGCATGTACTTCAAATTTCAATTATGCACATAAATGCATTGAAAACTCAGTTAATGCATAAAAATGTCCAAACGAACCCTGAAAAATCACAAAAAATCACAAAACACTCCTGTTGTTCTTTGTTGACACGAGAAAAAAACTTGAAAGCAATAAGAGGCAATGGATATCGTTTTGTCCCCAAAGGTGGGATGTTCCCTACTGTCGTGGAATTGTCACGACAGCTGTTCTCGTGAAAGGACTTAGTCGTGGAGCCATTGCAACTAGGAAGCTTAAAGGGGTTAAAGTGGGACAAAGGACACGAGGGTTATACTGGTTCTTTTTTTTTGCGGGTGAAGGTAAAAGCCCAATCCAGTTGAGGTGGAACTGCTAGGGTTTCGATGACCAGGGAGCGAATCCGCTATGCCTGGATCTCGATTTGTGTTACATGCCCTTAGCCACCGGCGGGTCGTCCCCTTATATACACGGGTTGACGCCTCGCGGCCTACAGAATCCCGGTCGGCTCATAAATAGTGTTCGGCTCGGTTACTAGTTAATCCTGCCTTACAATACAAGTCATGCTATTATGGCGGTTTATCACTACGGCCTTAAGTCGCCTTTGGGCTTGGGGCCCTTAACTGAACCTCCATCTTCAAGTTTGATATTGGGCTTCATATGATGAATCGATATAGCGTAACCTGGCCCCTCTTGGGCGGGTTACACTAGTAGTTATATCCCCAACATTAGGCCCCAGATTGATTTGAACAGGTTCATGTCAATCTTCAATACTTAAGAATAAGTCTTCTGCCTTCTACCTGTGCAAAATTATGTAACCCGCCATGATGTCATCCTTCGGATTTATGGTGACCCGCCATGACATCATCTGTCATTAATGCATGTTTTGCCAAACGTATCTCAACGGATCTTTTATCTTAATGACCATCCGGATAATCAAGGCGTCTTTGCAGTTGGATAATCATGTTTCGGCCTCCTCGTTTTTCGCACTAACTTACCAGCCTTCCCTTATAAATAGGCACGACCAGGTCTTTCCTCATTCTCCCCTTTCTTCTTCTTCTTCTTCCTCTCGCAACCCTACTGTCACTCGAGCTCCGCCGCTGCCGCACAGCACCTCGTCTTCCTCGACCTCAGCCGCTGCATCAACCTGAATCAGACCAGAGAACGGCAGCGACCCTCCGCAGTAGATCTGCAGCCGTAAGTCTTCGCCTTCCCGCACCTCAGATCCGCATTAGGGTTTTCAAGTTCCTCTGTGTTCTTCATAGTTCATCACAGTTTCTTCGTAGTTCCTCCCCCGCGGCCTCTTCTGAGCCAAAAAGTACTAAACACATGTGGTAGTTGTTTCGCATCCATTTCAGATGCTAGTAGATCCCTTTTTCCAGTCCAGAAGGCCTCATCAGAACTCACGAGCTCATCTGCACTAGATTTTTAGGTCTAGAATATTTTCTTTTCTGAACAGCCGTTTGATC